>NC_069502.1:44106678-44299178 GCF_027579735.1 Bombina bombina
GTCATTGCTGTGTAAGTACAGCAGGAAGAAGCAGGGGGGGCATCGGCGATCCAGCTTTTCAGGAGAAGAAGGTAAGTATTTGTAAAATCTGGTGCAATGTAAACTTTCATGAATTTTTAATAGTTCTTCTTTAAAAACGGGCACTTTTTCATGAACGTTTACATTCCCTTTAATGTGTTTCCAATTACTTTTTTTTACCAACTGCAGATTATAAAATGAAAACTTGATATATCTATACATCAGTTAATATTAATAAATAAAACAGAAATATAAAAAAAACTAATTCTATACATCAGTTAATACTAATAAATAAAAGAGAAATATATAAAAAAACGAATTGAAATGGTAAAATCAAATCCCAGAGGTGGTGATAGACTTTTGGACCTTAGGCGTAGAGAGACCTTTTGGATATATAAGTTAGGGACCCTCACGCCTAAGGGCCTTAAATGTTGATTTAGATGTGGCAGCATTTATAATTTGAAAAAAATGTTTTTGTCTTCATACTGTAATTTATTATCAAGGTTAGGATTAAGTGAATTAATTAAATCATCTATGCTAGTAATTTATGGGTGTATATGTTTATATATATGTATGTGCAGATTTACACACATATATATATATATATATATATATATATATATATATATATATATATATATATATGTATATATATATATATATATATTTATATATTTATTTTTATTTTTTAATAATGACCAAACATTTTAGGTGTAGATATATACCAAATATTTTATAAGTAGGAATTTGTTTTTTTAATATTTCTATTTTATTTATTAATATTAACTGATGTATAGAATTTGTTTTTTTATATTTCTGTTTTATTTGTTAATATTAACTGATGTATAGATATATCAAGTTTTATTGAGGGGTTTTAATATTTTTAAGGTTTATTAACAGAGAATTTAAGCTCAAAATAATGGTTATTAGTAAAAAAGTAAATTAAATTCATTGTATATAGATTATAAAATAAGATATTGTATATGGAAGGTGGGGTTTTAGGCATATTATCAATTGTTTTGATGGGCTGAGAAAAATTTATTTTATTTCTAGGTGTAATAATATTCTTGGTAGCTAGATGGTGCCATTAGATTAGGTATAAATAGATCAAATGTTTAAGTTGAGGTCATTCATCCTCTTTAGAAAGCGCCCAGCAGGGGGCGAGAAACGCGTTGAGGCAGTGATCTTGTGAGTCCGTGTGTGCAAGCATAGCTGGAACAGAATCAGCTGTTGTCGGGTGTTGTTGACGTCACACGCCGACCGGGTACATCGTTGGTCTGTTTCCTGTAAGCGTGTGCTGGCTGCATGTGGACTCGTTTTTATCTGAAATTTTAAAAAGATACCTTTATGTGAATCTTTATTTGCCAGATATTGTGAGTATTTGGTATACTTTTGTATTAATAAATATTGCATGTTACATACAATATTGCACTATTTGGAGTCCTTTTTCTTCACAGACTGCACTTTCCCTTTTGGAGTGAAGTGTTTGGTGCTATAGCTGCAAGACGAGCAGCGTTTTTGGAGTAGCTGCATCTGGGTTTTGAAAGGAGTTTCCTGGGGTTGCACCTATCAATAGTAAGACTGTTCATATATATTTTTCCCCATCAAGATTGTTCACAGTTTTTTCATCAGGACTATTTGTGCACTAATTGTATTGTCATATATTTGGAAATAGTTGTACTCTCAATTGTTTACTTGTGGATATAACATACAATACAGGATACAATAAATTATTGTGATATATGTCCCAATAGTATTATATATTTTAACTAACATCTGATATACTATACATATATATATATATATATATATATATATATATATATATACAGGTGGCCCTCGTTTTACAACGGTTCAATTTACACCGTTTCAGAATAACAACCTTTTTTTCCAGTCATGTGACTGCTATTGAAAAGCATTGAGAAACAGTGCATTGATTAAAATAGCCAGTAGGTGGAGCTCTCCGCTTGTGTTGCAGCAAAGCCAAGCAAGCTGAAATTAATCAGTTTAACCAGACCTGAGCTATCAAGCAGATTTCAAAGGAACAAGATCTTCCTGTCTATAAATCAGTCCAGATTGGAATGCATAGAAAGAACTGTTTGCAGAAAAATGCAAGTGAAGTCTGTGTTGTGTGATTATTTTATTAGGTTTATAATGCTGTTTAGCAAATGTTTTTTTTCATTTAACTTAGGTTAATTATATATTCTGTGTTGTGTAATTATTTTATTAGGTTTATAATGCTGTTTAGCATTTAAATTCTTCATTTCAAAGCTTTAAAAATAATGTTTTAGGTGTTACTTATGACAATTTTGAGAGGGGCCTGGAACCTATCTCCCTCACTTCCCATTGACTTACATTACAAACTGGGTTTCAATTTACAACGGTTTCGATTTACAACCATTCCTTCTGGAACCTAACCCGGCGTAAACTGAGGGCTACCTGTATATACATATTTATCAATTTATTTATTTTTATCTAGTATTAATCAAATCCCTGAGTGAGCTTTGCGCTGATTTTTTTGGTGTTTTGTATGCTTTTACATTTGTTTTAATTAAATCGGTTTCTATTACATTGTGCCTTGCTCTCTGTGTGCACACACCACGGACAAATCTTTGCCTACTAGCACGACTCACACCTATCGTAGGTGATACCATTGGATTGGTCGTGCTTCTATCCAGTCCTGATACGTCATCTGAGACGGCCTGCCTGTGGCCCAGCCACTTCATCTGAGTTATCGAGTCAGCCCATTATTGAGTCAGCCAATAGGATTGAACTTCAATCCTATTGGCTGATTGCATCAGCCAATATGATTTTTTCTACCTTAATTCCGATTTACTGATAGAATTCTATTAGCCAATTGGAATCTAAAGGACGCCATCTTGGATGACGTCACTTAAAGGTACCTTCATTCTGTTTTAGTTGTCGGAAGAAGAGGATGCTCTGCGTCGGATGTCTTGGAGATGGAGCTGCTCCGCGCCGGATGAAGATAGAAGATGCCATCTGGATGAAGACTTCTACCCGTCTGGAGGACCACTTATGCCTGGCTTGGATGAAGACTTCTGCCCGTCTGGAGGACCACTTTGCCTGGCTTGGATGAAGACGTCTCCCGGTAAGTCGATCTTCAGGGGGTTAGTGTTAGGTTTTTTTAAGGGTGTATTGGGTTTATTTTTTTAGATTAGGGGTTTGGGCTTGTAAAAGAGCTAACTGCCCTTTTAAGGGCAATGCCCATCCAAATGCCCTTTTCAGGGCAATGGGGAGCTTAGGTTTTTTTAGCTAGTATTTTATTTGGGGGGTTGGTTGTGTGGGTGGTGGGTTTTTCTGTTGGGGGGATTGTATATATATTTTTTTACAGGTAAAAGAGCTGATCCTAAGCTTTTTTCTGTGACCCGTTACTCGACTGTGGGCAGCACAGACACTGGTGAAATTATTTGAGCTGCCTATGTGAAGAATTAAGGTACCTTATCCCTGTAATCGTAAAGGTGAACAAATATAAAACTGAACATTAACGCTGTATTAGAGACACCATATTTGCATACCAACAAAGTGTCTAACTGGAACTTTACAGACGATACTAAATTACTAAATCAGTTCATTGAACAAACTTGTGCCGAATGTTGCAACAAAGTGTAGCAATCTTATTTAGTCATTATTATATTTAAACTGCTATAGCAACGCTGTTTTCAAGTTTACGGTTATCAACTTCTACTCAATCAGTTTATTAATTTAATATTGTTGAATTTTTTATTTATTGAGCGCTTATTTATGAACCTATATCATATGTTATTGCAGATAATAATTTAGTATAGGACACCGGTGTCTTGTATATAATTGAACGTATTTAGAGCTACTAATAATTTTTATGTGTATTTTTTAAATAGAGAATAAACTGTATGAATCTTTTTACTCCAAGTGGTTTATTGTTAATTGAATGAGATCCTTGTATGATTGGAATAATAGATGTTTGGCAAATTAGATAGAATTGAATTAATTAATTAGCTGAAACGGATAGCCTCATCTGGGGCGCTCCCCACAACCTTTGTTTTTTAAAAGAGCTGATTACCTTGGGGCAAAGCCCCGCAAAAGGCCCTCTTAAGGGCTATTGGTAGTTTAGTTTAGGCTAGGGTTTTTTTTTAAATAGGGCTATTAGATTAGGTGCAATTAGTTTAAATTTCTGTAATTTGTTTAATATTTTCTGTAATTTAGTGGGGGTTTTTTTTTGTACTTTAGCTAATTTAATTTAGTTAAAATATTCTTTATTGTACAACACATAAAAAAGAGTGCAACATAGCTTTAACAATTGCCAGTGTAAAACTTTCCCATCCCCTTCTCTTATGTAAGAGTTCCTTCCAAATGGGATCAAATACGTTAGTCCTGTGGTACCAGGCCCATTCAGAAGAATAAGTCAATATTCCCATTAAACTTCATTCTTTGTTCAATTGGGATTAGAAAGTACTGTTGTTTAGTATATGAAGCTACCCATCTTCCGTAATGACTGAGAATAGAGGATATATGTTTGTAATAGTATAAATGATTTAGATTTCTCAATTTTCCTCCTTTTCTCTGTCCCATTTAGTTGTATTTTTTAGTAATAAATAGTACATTTCTCCTCTCCTTTTCAACATCCCTTAATCTATATCTTAAACAGGTTCAACATTAACCAATAAAATTCCCTCCCCCCCCCCTTTAAACTCAATTTCAAACAATAACTTGCCTGTCTTCATCCCGCAACTGTCGTCGATCCAGGGAGAGAGCCCCAACCATTATGTTTCTAAATAAGTCTCTTGTTGTCTTGTAATGGTACCCCTCCCCTGTTATGTTTTTTGATTCTGAATTGTCTCCGTAGAATCCCTTTGTCGTCATGTAAGGCTTACTGTCCGCTTAATATCCAATGGTTCCAGATCTTAAGGAACTGCTCATGATTTGCCTGTATAAATGATGCTGACTCAGATAACCTGTATGTAAGCTTGATTTTTCCCATTACCTCCCCCCAAGAGGGTGATCCTGTATTCCAATATCGAGCTATACTTATCCTTGTAGCTGTGCATAGGGTGCGTATAAATGTATTTATTGCCGAATTGAAGGGCCTCACCCGATCATTTAGTAGGGCCTGTGTCTTTGTTAAAATTATATCTTCAGACAACACATCACTCAGCAATCTAGATAAGTTGGACCATATTTGTTGTATCTGAGGGCATTCCCACCACATATGGATGTATGTCCCTATTTCCCCGCAACCCCTATAGCAATCTTTACTTCCGTTTTGTGTGTAATGTGAGGTAATAAGCGGTGTAAGGTACCATCTAAATACTGTCTTAACACAGTTTTCCTTATAGTCTGCACTGACCATACCTTTACCAGTGTTATAAAATACCTCTTCCCATTCTTCTCTTGAATATGTAGTGTTAGTATCTCGTTCCCATTTATCCATTAAGGAGGATTTTACCGTAGATTTAGTTGACAGTAATGTAAGATATATGGTAGATATTAGTTTTTTGTGTCTAGTGTCAGTACTACAGAGTTTCTCAATTGTGGTCAAGCCCTTCCTACCAGGTTGGGGCAAGACCTTAGTGACAGCTGATGCTACCTGCAGATATAAAAACCATTGTAATTTGTATGGCAGTATTTTTTCTTGAATCTGTTGGTATGTAGCTATTTTGTCGTTGTGTATGAAGTCTGCTACTCTATAAAGCCCCTTGTTCTCCATTTACCTAATTGTCCTTGAAAGGTCTTGACACAACAGTGTCCTTAGTGGTCGAATTAAAGAGTCAGATGGTAGTAACTTTAAGCTGGTGGTCAACGAGTTCCACAGTGTCATCATGTCATCTAATATCTTTGGGGCCTTTACCTGTTTCACCTTGTGTTTCCTATAATCCCATAAAATATCATCCGGACAGCTGTAACCTGCCATAAGAGTCTCCACTTTAACCCATACCAGTGTACTATTTTTTTGGCTCAACAATGTGTTTTGTGCTAGTCTCGCTGAGTGGTAGTATCTAATCAAATTTGGGACTCCGACCCCCCCCAATTTTCTATGCTGCATTAGTATCTGTGAGGGTATCCTAGCCTTCTTATTCCCCCTCAGAAATCCAGTTAAATCTGCCTGGAGCTTAGTTAGTTCTGGTAGGGGTATCTTGATTGGCAGAGCCCTAAAAAGATATAGTAATCTTGGGAGGATATTCATCTTAATAGCCGAAAAACGTCCATACCATGAAAAACCTCCCTTTTTCCAATTTTTGATCTCCTTCCTAATTTTCTTGTATAGTGGGATATAATTCAGTTTGTATAATTGGTCATTGTCATTTTGAGAGGTGGACTCCCAAGTATTTAATGGATTCTTTGGCCCAGAGGAATGAGAAATTAGTTTCAATCAGTTTTTTAGTGTGGGCTGGGAGGGCTATGGACAATGCCTCGCATTTATCTTGATTGATCTTGTACCCTGAAACATTTGAGTAGTCTTGTAAGATTTGATATAGGTGGGGCAAAGATGTCAAGGGTTTAGTTAAAGTAAGAAGAACATCATCTGCAAACAGAGATATCTTAAATTCCGCCCCTCCCACCGAGACCCCATGAACTTCACGGGCAAGACGAATCCTTGCCGCTAGAGGCTCTATGCATAGAGCGAATAGAAGTGGTGACAAAGGGCAACCCTGTCTTGTACCGTTCCTGATATCTATATCTTTGGATTGGTAGCCCGCTGCTCTTATATGTGCTGTGGGACATGAGTATATATTTTTTATTGCTTGGACAAACGGTCCCTCGAATCCCATCTTGGTCATGACCTCCAGCATAAATCCCCAGTCTATCCTATCGAACGCCTTCTCCAAAGAAAGGATCAGAGAAGGCGTTCGTGTTTTGTTTAGGTAGTCAACCAGGGAGATCATACGTCTAGTGTTGTCTGGTGCTTCTCTATCTAGGATAAATCCTACCTGGTCCGGATGGATTAGAGTGGGTAAATGTATCTTGAGTCTAAGATTTTAGTGAAGATTTTTATATCCTGATTAATCAGGGATATCGGTCTATAATTTTGACATAATTTTGGGTTTCGTCCAGGTTTGGGTATCACGACTATCTTAGCCTGCAAAATTTCCTTTGGGATATCCCTTCCTTGTAAGATATCATTACAGAATTTAATTATATGGGGGGGTAAGAGTTGACTTAAAAAGTTTATAATATTCCCCTGGGAATCCATCCGGACCCGCCGCCTTTCCCGGCTTAAGCTCCTTGAGGGCTGTTAAGACCTCCCTAGCCGACACCTCTGCGTTTAGTGCATCTTTAATTTGGTTATCTATTGGTGTAAGGTTGGCATCCTCTAGAAATCTATGCAGCAGCTGTCTATTTTGTTCGGTTCGGTGTGTTTTTTCCCCGTCATAGAGATGGGCATAGTAGTTAGCAAATTCGTTAGCTATCTCTTGTGGATTTGAAGTGCAAATCCCATCCTCCCTTTGTAGCAGTGGGATAGAAAAGGATTTGGTCTGTTCTCTAAGTTTGTGTGCTAAGTATTTATCAGGTTTGTTGGAATAAAGAAAGTAGTGTGACTTCAACCTATGGGCCGCTCTAAGAGACGCTTTATTCAAAATCGTGGATAGTTCTAGTCTCTTGGATTGTAGTTCCTGAAATATTGTATCTGATAATTGTTGTTGGTGAAGTCTGGTGAGGGTGTCTATCTGGGTCTGTAATAAGTCTATCTGGCTTCTATTTGCTTTGGAAAGGATCGCTTTTTCTTTAATGAGTAATCCCCTTAGGTATGGCTTGTGTGCCGCCCACGTGTAAGTTGCATTAGTTGTGGAGCCCGTGTTTAACCTCCAATATTCTTGCATAGTTTGTGTGATAGAATTTAGTGTGCCTGGTTTCTGTAGTACACTCGGATCATAGCTCCATGAGCGTGTTGATCTAGTATGAAATGTATCCTTAATATTAACTTGGACTATAGAGTGGTCGGACCATGCGCATGCATGTATAATAGTAGAGAGCAGATCTGGAACCCACACCTGACTTAGGTAGACGTAATCTAGTTTTGAATATCTTTTATGTACATGTGAATAATAAGTATAGTCTGAAGTCCTTCCATACAAGGTGTCCCATGAGTCTATAATATTATGTGTTAGAAAAACTTCTTTAATTTTTTTAATCATGGAATTATGTCTTTGTTGCTTTGAAGTCAATTTAAGATTTAAATTGTGGGTTGGTATGCATACATCTCCACATTGAAGTCTCCACCCAGTAAAATCCTATACTGTGACCATTGAGTCAGCAAATATGAGATGTGGGAAAAGAATGAGATTTGTGTCTCATTTGGCGCATATATGTTACACAGGGTAATTTGCTTATCTCTTAATCTCCCCCGCACTATTAAAAACCTCCTTTCTGGATCACTAATCGTCTCCTCTACTACAAACCCCAAGGATCTATGAATCAGAATTGAAACCCCTCTCTTCTTTTTGTCTGTTGCTGAATGGTAATGCTGTGTGAAGCTTTTCGTCCAGTACTTTGGTATGACATCCTTTGTAAAGTGAGTCTCTTGAAGAAATATTATGTTGGCTTTAAGTCTCATGTATTGGGTCATTGCTGTCCTACGTTTAGGGTCTGTATTAAGGCCTCTTACATTATGTGATATTAAATGTATGTCCCCAGTCATTACTTACAGTTTGTGGTGTGAGGTGTGGGACTCTCTCCTCTGGACTCGTCTTTATTCCAGATTCTATGATATTCCCTTGGTCTTGTCACACAGGCCTCCCTTCCTTTGGAGGCAACAGATATCTCAAACAAATGATATATACAGTCAGAAATAAGCATATACTTTTGCCAGTTACAGGTTAATTTCAAAACAACATTTCCCCACCAGTGAATGAAGACAGAAATAACATTAAAAAAACAATTTCTTTTGCAGTTCCTAACTGTCTGCAGAAGAAAAACCCAGAAAGAAAAATAACCCCCCTCCCCTCTCCCACCCCCCCCCCCTTTGCAGTAAACTATAATGTAAGTACAGTGTGTTTCCATTGCTAGTAGAGAGTCATTGGGCATAAAATGTATGCATGGTTATCTTAGATTATCTACATCTCAGAAAATTTTTAATTGAAGTTTGTAACAAGGCCTATATATCAGGGACATGCCCTATATACGTTTAATGTCCCGGCAGCCAGATTGGCTTATGTCCTATTACATTTCAGTCTAAAGGCCTTTGTTGATGAGGAAGAATAAAAGTTCTAAGTCTAGTGACTTTTCCTCATGGTTATTCTTGGTGTAAAATAGATGTAACATATTTCATACCTTTGTGTGGAATTGGACCTTCATGTCTTGGTTCTTTTTTTAGCAACCCTTGTCCATTTTTGTCTTTGTGGAAGGGATAAACCAGTAGATGGTTGTGGTATATTTGTCTCTTTGTCCTGCTGTGGTAATTCCGGTGTTTCCAAATTCAACTTACTGCAGATCATTGGAATTTCTGCCGGTTCTCTGAGGCTCAGAGATCTTCCATTATGTGAGATATGTAGGTAGAAAGGGAACCCCCATCTGTATCTGATCTGATGTTTCCTCAGCATTGAAGTGAAGGGTCTTAGATAGCTTCTTCGCTGTAGTGTCTTGACACAGAGGTCTTGATAAAATCTGGATCACTGATCCTTGAATTTGAAAGTGGGGGTTTTCCTTGCTGCTGCAAAACCTCTTCTTTCTCTGGGAATCTGGAGAATTTCACAAACCACATCTCTTGGTGGAGCCCTCCCCCTTTGGTTTGGCTCTGAGTGCTCTGTGTGCCCTTTCCATTTGATATTTGCCCTTCCTCCGTTTCCCCTGTGATGGCCTGAAAGAGCTGATATAGATAGATATCGCAGTTCCTCTGTGTGCAATAGATTCGGGGATTCCTTTTAAGCGTAGATTGCATCTACGACTTCTATTTTCGAGATCTTCCAATTTTTCTGTAAATCGTTGATCTCTTGTTGCTGTGTAGATAGTTGGTGGGTACACATTAGTGAGGTCTTCGATACTGTGGTGTCGACTTCTTCCAAATACCGCCACTCTGGAGCAAGGTCTGCAACATCTTGTTTAATCTACGTGAGGCTGTTAGTCACTGTGTTTTGGAATGCATCGACTTGTCCCACAACTTTTCGAAGTTTTTATTGATATCTTGTTTAGATACCAAGGTTTTTAAATCTGCTCTTGTTGCAGGGATAGAGTCGTCTTCATTGATTTGAGAGTCTGTTTCAGAATCTGCATCTTCCCTCTGCATCATTATTTGCTAATTCCAGCGTTTTCACTTTTATGGGTTTAAAAAATAGAGTAGCTGTAGGAGTTTTGATGCCCCTTGAGAGGGTTTATTTTGTTTTCTGGCTGCCATGGTATCAATATAAAGTCAGCCCTTAAAGGATCAGAAGCTGTCTTAATAGAAAGAGAGAGTGTAATGCTCCCTCCGTCCAACACAATCCCCTCAGTTCATAAGGGTTTATTTATTTTCCTTTTGGCTTTAGCAAAACAAAAGATAAACGTTGTCAGTCAGAAATCAGTTGCTTGTGTTAATCCCTTGTCTGCAGATAGAGATATTCAAACTCTCAATTTTTCATCTCATGCATTGACTTTTGTTTTCTCTTTCTGTTAATATTTGCATATTCATTATGGACATTTTCATTAGTCAGTGATGCTCATTAGTGATGTGTATTTGGATCTTTGAGGTGTCTAGGTTACCAGCAATAAGGCCTACACTGCATTCATTGCTTGGTTGTTGTGTTTCTTGTCTCCACAATCAGGGAAGCCTATCTTTGTGCTATCTAGATTTGGCGCGCTAGTCGCCTGCTTCACAGCTTGCTATGTGTATATGTGATGTAGGGCAGCTCAGCCCTTCGCCATGTCCAGCTAAATAGTGAGCATTGAGTGTAGTTTCATCTAGCAGATTATCCGGAGTGTCTTTCTGAGTGTGCTTATGTATTTCTCTGTATGGTCAAATGATCATTGGGCCTTCAGACATCTCTTTTAGTTGCTTCGTTTTACCATACTTGTAGGCTGTTTAAACCTTTTTTTGCTATTACCGTCTGACTTCTTAGTGACTTCTAATTGTGCAGCCTTGACTCGGAGTCTACTCTGACATTGCACCTTTCTCGCTTTTAATCTTTGTTTGAGGAAAGAAGGGGATCCCCTCCCTTTACTCTTGTTCCCCACCGTTATTCCCCCTGCATAAGATTGTTTACCTGTATGCCTCTCTGGGGTCTGGTTCATATTGCGCTGTAAGTTTTGTGCTTCGTTGCAGTGACATGCTGTGTGCTGTAAACTGTCGGCTCCGTCCAGACATAAACCGGCGTGGTCAAGATGGCGGCTAGCTCCGCAATTCTTCAACTTTGTTTTAGCGGTTATTCAGTCTCTTCCTCCGCCTCTCAAATACCCTCTTGGCTATCACCCGTTAGTTTCAAAATCACTTCATGAAGCTTTTGGCATAGATTTTTTCAGTTATTTGCCCTCTGCAGTTAGTTATATAAGCAGTGATTAGCGGAGCTCCTCTATTTCCCCACCATCTCTCTTGAGCTCCAGGCTCCGCCCCCAGCTAATTTAATTTAACCCCTTAATGACCGGACCATTTTTCAATTTTCTTACCCTTAATGACAATGGCTATTTTTACATTTCTGCAGTGTTTGTGTTTAGCTGTAATTTTTCTCTTACTCATTTACTGTACCCACTAACATATTATATACCGTTTTTCTCGCATTAAATGGACTTTCTAAGGATACCATTATTTTCATCATATCTTATAACTTTCCTATAAAAAAAAATATAAAATATGAGGAAAAAAATTGAAAAAAAACACACTTTTTCTAACTTTGACCCCCAAAATCTGTTACACATCTACAATCACCAAAAAACACCTATGCTAAATAGTTTTCTAAATTTTGTCCTGAGTTTAGAAATACCCAATGTTCACATGTTTCTTTACTTTTTTTGCAAGTTATAGGGCCATAAATACAAGTAGCACTTTGCTATTTCCAAACAACTTTTTTTCAAAATTAGCGCTAGTTACATTGGAACCCTGATATCTGTCAGGAATACCTGAATATCCCTTGACATTGTATATTATTTTTTTTTAGAAGACAACCCAAAGTATTGATCTAGGCCCATTTTGGTATATTTCATGCCACCATTTCACGCCAAATGTCATCAAATAAAAAAAAGTTCACTTTTTCACAAATTTTGTCACAAACTTTAGGTTTCCCACTGAAATTATTTACAAAACAGCTTCTGCAATTAAGGCAACAAATGGTTGTAAATGCTTCTTTGGGATCCCCTTTGTTCAGAAAAAGCAGACTTATATGGGCTTTGTGGTTGCTTTTTGGTAAGTAGAAGGCCGCTAAATGCTGCTGCGCACCACACGTAAATTATGCCCAGCAGTTAAGGGGTTAAATTAGGTAGCTTGTAGGGAGCTTGCAGGGTTAATTTTAGCTTTAGGGTAGAGATCAGCCTCCCACCTGACACATCCCACCCCCTGATCCCGCCCAAACAGTTTCTCTTCCCTCCCCCACCCCACAAATTGTCCCCGCCATCTTCAAGTAACTGGCAGAAAGTCTGCAGTACTAAATAAAAGGAGTTTTTATTTTTTTTAATAAAAAAAAAATAAAATGTTTTAGCTGTGAATGGACTCCTGCCTTAGCCCCCAACCTCCATGGATCCCCCCCACCCCCCCCCCCCCCCCCCCCCCCCCCCCCCCAAGCCCCCCCCAATCTAAACCCCCTCTCCCCCTACCTAATTGCCCGCCATCTTGGGTACTGGCAGCTGTCTGCCAGTACCCAATTTGCCCCCCCAAAAAAGTGTTTTTAATTATTTTTTATTACTAATTTATTTTTTTTCTGTAGTGTAGCAGCCCCCCACAATACCCCACACCCCCTCCCCCTCCCAGATCCTCTATTATATATATTTCCCCCCCTCTTCCCCATCATTGGTGTCAGTGTGGGTTAGGTGATCGCGGGCGTGCGCGCGCACCCCGCGCGCTCCCGGCACCCGGCGTGCACATTGCACTAACAGGAGCCGGATGCCGGGTAGCGATGGGCCGCCCACCCGCCTCCCAGTTGCGCTCCCACCCACCCAACGAACCGGCCGCATCGTACGGTGCAGAGAGGGCCACAGAGTGGCTCTCTCTGCATCGGATGCTTTCTAAGGGTATTGCAGGATGCTCAATATCGAGGCATCACTGCCATACTGAGAGCTGCTGGAAGCGATTGCGCTTCGCTTCCAGCACTCTCTTAGACAAGTGACGTACCAGGTACGTCCATTGTCACTAACTGCAAGTTTTTGCAGGACGTACCTGGTACGTCACTTGTCATTAAGGGGTTAAAGGGACAGTTTACTCAAAAAATGTCTCCCTTTTAATTTGTTCCCAATGATCCACTTTACCTGCTGGAGTGTATTAAATTGTTTACAAGTATTTCCATTAACCTTATATTGGCATTTGAATTAGTGTATTTAGCCTGTGGTAACCCCGCCCATCCTGAAAGTTTTTGGCCATGAGACCAAGCTGTATTGTTACCCACTCAACAAAATCGATCACTGTTATAAAAGACTTTGGTAAAAAAACATAACCTCTGAAACAGAGAGCATACTGCAACATATCGCATACAAAGTCTGAGACCCACGTCATCACACACGTCACTCCCGGAAGTGACGTAAAGAGGCATAATACACACAGCGAGGACCGCCATGCCAGAGGAGCGCTAAAGATCAAGCGCCAAGACAAGGAATCCAGATACTATCTCAACCAATTGGCAAGGATACATCAGTAAGCACCAAAGTACCCGGTGTTGCAAACACCAAGAATATTTTGTACCACATATGAGAACGGATCCACTCTAGCCTGGACTTACGAACTATTTCTTACTCTACACGTAGAGTGAGAAATCAACTAAGGTATTTCTTGTGAATTAGCTCAAATTTATTCTGATACCTGGTAATATAAATCCTATCTCTCAACAGTTCCCCTTATGCTTTTTTAGTACATACTTCATAAGCAACTTAAATAAGCCCCATTGATTACAACGGTAATCAAATTATTATATAATTGTTTTATATATCTAGTGTGGACGTCCAGTATTTTATTTTTGAATATCAAATACTTTTTATTATTAATAAAATATTTATTTTTTATCCACTTGTTCATTGTATTCTTTATATTGCAAATTCTGATATCGATATAGAGGTCTAGTCTTTATTACAATTACTTGTTATAGATACAAACTATCATAGAGGTCTATTCTTTATTACAAATACTTGTTATAGATATAAAGTATAATTTTACATCTAATTTTACTATAATCACAAAAATATAAGTGGTTTCACCAGTGTATCCATTGCACACACTCATATATCTGCTGATTAACTGTATCTAAATACATACTATTTCTGTACCCTTTATTAAATAGTATTAATTCCCTCTTTCTAAGCTCGCTCATATCACAGTTCCCAGTGATAAAAATATAAATCATATCTGACATATGTCACTATATATAGACTGCCCCTAAGCTATCCTAGCGCCAGCACTCCCCCACTTTCTAACAAAGTGTAGTAAACCTTGCAACCTTAAAAGCTGACCTTCCCTAAGGTAAATATAATAAATACATTACATGATATTCAGTGACTCAAATTATATATACATATATTGTGTCATATCAGACAGTGGCCTCCTATTTATCAAGCTGTCTACTTTCTAGCATTCGCTGGCACCAATACGCTCGCCTAAGCTCGCCTAACATCGCCGCCGTGGACCTGAATACGTTTGCCAAATTTATCAAGAAAGCTGTCAAAAAGTTGCGCACCAAGTATGGGGCGATGAGCAGCGGACTGTTGTTAACTAATAGTCATCGATCTCACTGCTCATCGGCTTATTCGCAGCTTTCTTGCTATCCTATCACTAAGCACCCACACTAAACTATACTGTTTTACCCCCTATACCACCGCTCCCGGAGCCCCACCGCACCTAATAGAGTTATTAACCCCTAAACCGCCGCTCCCGGACCCTGCCGCAACTATAATAAAATATATTAACCCCTAAACCGCCAGGCTCCCGGACCCCGCCGCCACCTACATTATACCTATAAAACCCCTAATCTGCCGCCCCCTATACCGCCCGCCACCTGCATAAAATTTATTAACCCCTATCCTGCGATCCCAGACCCCCGCCGCAACTAAATAAGTTGTTTAACCCCTAAAACCGCCACTCCTGTAATCCCACCGCCACCTACATTGTATATATATTCACCCCTATCCTGCCCCCCCTACACCGCCGCCCACTATAATAAAGTTATTAACCCCTAAAACTAAGTCTAACCCTAACCCCCCCTAACTTAAATATAATTTAAATAAAATATTACTATTATAACTAAATTATTCCTATTTAAAAATAAATACTTACCTGTAAATAAACCCTAAGATAGATACAATATAATTAATAATTTACATTGTAGCTATTTTAGGATTTATTTTTATTTTACAGGCAAGTTTGTATTTATTTTAAATAGGTACAATAGTTACTAAATAGTTATTAACTACTACTATTTAATAACTACCTAGCTAAAAGAAAGACAAATATACCTGTAAAATAAAACCTAACCTAAGTTACAATTACACCTAACACTACACTATCATTAAAATAATTACATAAATTAACTACAATTCAATAAAACTAATTACAATTAAATAAAATTAACTAAAGTACAAAACCCCCGCACTAAATTACAGAAAATAAAAAAATTACAAGAATTTTAAACTAATTACACCTAATCTAAGCCCCCCTAATAAAATAAAAAAGCCCCCCCAAAATAATAAAAATTCCCTACCCTATACTAAATTACAAATAAGCCCTTAAAAGGGCATTTTGCGGGGCATTGCCCCAAAGTAATCAGCTCTTTTACCTGGAAAAAAAAGAAATACAACCCCCCCCAACATTAAACCACCACCCACATACGCAACCCTACTCTAAAACCCAGCCAAACCCCCCTTAAAAAAACCTAACACTACCCCCTGAAGATCACCCTACCTTGAGACGTCTTCACCCAGCCGGGCACAAGTGGACCTCCAGACCGGCAGAAGTCTTCATCCTATCCGGGCAGAAGAGGACATCCAGACCAGCAGAAGGCTTCATCCAGGCGGCATCTTCTATCTTCATCCATCCGGAGCGGGTCCATCTTCAAGCCAGCCGACGCGGAGCCATCCTCTTCCATCGACGTCCTAACACTGAATGAAGGTTCCTTTAAATGACGTCATCCAAGATGGGGTCCCTTGAATTCCGATTGGCTGATAGGATTCTATCAGCCAATCGGAATTAAGGTAGGAAAAATCCTATTGGCTGATGCAATCAGCCAATAGGATTGAGCTCGCATTCTATTGGCTGATTGGAACAGCCAATAGAATGCAAGCTCAATCCTATTGGCTGATTGGATTGGCAGATAGGATGAAGACTTCTGCCGGTCTGGAGGTCCACTTGTACCCAGCTTGGTGAAGACGCCTCAAGGTAGGGTGATCTTCAGGGGGTTAGTGTTAGGTTTTTTTAAGAGGGGTTTGGGTGCGTTTTTAGAGTAGGGGTTGGGTGTGTGGGTGGTGGGTTTTAATGTTGGGGGGGTTGTATTTCTTTTTTTCCAGGTAAAAGAACTTTGGGGCAATGCCCCGCAAAAGGCCCTTTTAAGGGCTATTTGTAATTTAGTATAGGGTAGGGAATTTTATTATTTTTGGTGGTCTTTTTTTATTAGGGGGCTTAGATTAGGTGTAATTAGTTTAAAATTCTCGTATTTTTTTTTATTTTCTGTAATTTAGTGGGGGGGGGGGTTGTACTTTAGTTAATTTTATTTAATTGTAATTAGTTTTATTTAATTGTAGTTAATTTATGTAATTATTTTAATGATAGTGTAGTGTTAGGTGTAATTGTAACTTAGGTTTTATTTTACAGGTAATTTTGTCTTTATTTTAGCTAGGTAGTTATTAAATAGTTAACAACATTTAATAACTATTGTACCTAGTTAAAATAAATACAACTTGTCTGTAAAATAAAATAAAACCCTAAGATAGCTACAATGTAACTATTAGTTATATTGTAGCTAGCTTAGGGTTTATTTTACAGGTAAGTATTTAGTTTTAAAAAAGAATAATTTACGCCTAGATTTGGAGTTCTGCGTTAGCCATCAAAACCAGCGTTAGGGGGTCCTATCGCTGGTTTTGGCCGCCCGCTGGTATTTGGAGTCAGTCAGGAAAGGGTCTAACGCTCACTTTCCAGCCGCGACTTTTCCATACCGCAGATCCCCCTACGCCATTTGCGTATCCTATCTTTTCAATGGGATCTTTCTAACGCCGGTATTTAGAGTCTTGGCTGAAGTGAGCATTAGAAATCTAATGACAAAACTCCAGCCGCAGAGAAAAGCCAGGAGTTGAGAGCTTTCTGGGCTAACGCCGGTTCATAAAGCTCTTAACTACTGTGCTCTAAAGTACACTAGCACCCATAAACTACCTATGCACCCCTAAACCGAGTCGCCGCCACTCTATTAAATTTTTTTTAACCCCTAATCTGCCGACCACACACCGCCGCAACCTACATTATCCCTATGTACCCCTAATCTGCTTCCCCTAACACCGCCGACACCTACATAATATTTATTAACCCATAATCTGCCCCCCCCAACGTCGCCGCTACCTACCTACAATTATTAACCCCTAATCTGCCGACCGGACCTCACCGCTTTTCTAATAAATGTATTAACCCCTTAGGCTAAGTCTAACCCTAACCCTAACACCCCCCCCCTAAGTTAAATATAATTTTTATCTAACGAAATAAAATAAATCTTATTAAAGACATTATTCCTATTTAAAGCTAAATACTTACCTGTACAATAAACCCTAATATAGCTACAATTTAACGATAATTATATTGTAGCTATTTTAGGATTTATATTTATTTTACAGGCAACTTTGTATTTATTTTAACCAGGTACAATAGCTATTAAATAGTTAATAACTAATTATTAGCTACCTAGTTAAAATAAATTAAAAAATACCTGTAAAATAAATCCTAACCTAAGGTTACAATTAAACCTAACACTACACTATCAATAAATTAATTAACTTAACTATCTACAATTATCTACAATTAAATACAAATAAATACAATAACTAAAGTACAAAAAAATAAAAAATATAATTTACAAACATTATAAAAATATTACAAAAGTTTTAAGCTAATTACACCTACTCTAAGCCCCTAATAAATAACAAAGCCCCCCAAAATAAAAAAAATGCCCTACCCTATTCTAAAATAAAAATTGAAAAGCTCTTATACCTTACCAGCCCTTTAAAGGGCCTTTGCAGGGCATGCCCCAAAGAATTCTGCTCTTTTGCCTGTAAAAAAAAACATACAGTACCCCCCCAACATTACAACCCACATACCCCTAATCTAACCCAAACCCCCCTTAAATAAACCTAACACTAAGCCCCTGAAGATCTTCTACATTTTCTTCACCACGCCGGGTATCACAGATCCGTCCAGAAGAGGCTCCGAAGTCTTCATCCTATCCGGCGATGTCTTCATCCAAGCGGGGGCTGAAGAGGTCATCATCCGGCAGAAGTCCTTCATCCAAGCAGGGGCTGAAGAGGTCCATCATCCGGCTGAAGTCTTCATCCAAGCGGGGGCTGAAGAGGTTCATCATCTGGCTTGAAGTATTCTATCAAGTGGCATCTTCAATCTTCTTTCTTCCGGCTCCATCTTCATCCCGCCGACGGGGAACATCCTTCTTCACCGACGAACTCCCGACGAATGAAGGTTCCTTTAGGGACGTCATCCAAGATGGCGTCCCTTGAATTCCAATTGGCTGATAGGGGTTCTATCAGCCAATCGGAATTAAGTAGGAAAATTCTGATTGGCTGATTAGAATCAGCCAATTAAATTTCAAGTTCAATCCGATGGCTGATCCAATCAGCCAATCAGATTGAGCTCGCATTCTATTGGCTGTTCCGATCACCCAATAGAATGCAAGCTCAATCTGATTGGGCTGATTGGATCAGCCAATCAGATTGAACTTGAATCTGGCTGATTCCATCAGCCAATCAGAATTTTCCTACCTTAATTCCGATTGGCTGATAGAATCCATCAGCCAATCGGGAATTCGAGGACGCCATCTTGGATGACGTCCCTTAAAGGAACCTTCATCGTCAGGAGTTCGTCGGTGAAGAAGGATGTTCCGCGTCGGCGGGATGAAGATGGAGCCGGAAGAAAGAAGATTGAAGATGCCGCTTGATAGAAGACTTCAGCCGGATGATGGACCTCTTCAGCCGCCGCTTGGATGAAGACATCGCCCGGATAGGATGAAGACTTTGGAGGCCTCTTCTGACGGATCGGTGATACCCGGCGTGGTGAAGATAAGGTTGGAATGCTTAGTGTTAGGTTTATTTAAGGGGGGTTTGGGTTAGATTAGGGGTATGTGGGTGGTGAGTTGTAATGTTGGGGGGGTATTGTATGTTTTTTTTTACAGGCAAAAGAGCAGAATTCTTTGGGGCATGCCCCGCAAAAGGCCCTTTTAAGGGCTGGTGAGGTAAAAGAGCTTTACAATTTTTATTTTAGAATAGGGTAGGGCATTTTTTTATTTTGGGGGGCTTTGTTATTTTATTAGGGGGCTTAGAGTAGGTGTAATTAGCTTAAAACTGTTGTAATATTTTTATAATGTTTGTAAATAATTTTTTTATTTTTTGTAACTTAGTTCTTTTTTATTTTTTGTACTTTAGTTATTGTATTTATTTGTATTTAATTGTAGATAATTGTAGATAGTTTAGTTAATTAATTTATTGATAGTGTAGTGTTAGGTTTATTTGTAACTTAGGTTAGGATTTATTTTACAGGTAATTTTTTATTTATTTTAACTAGGTAGCTATTAATTATTTATTAACTATTTAATAGCTATTGTACCTGGTTAAAATAAATACAAAGTTGCCTGTAAAATAAATATAAATCCTAAAATAGCTACAATATAATTATTCGTTATATTGTAGCTATATTAGGGTTTATTGTACAGGTAAGTATTTAGCTTTAAATAGGAATAATTTATTTAATAAGATTTATTTTATTTCGTTAGATAAAAATTATATTTAACTTAGGGGGGTGTTAGTGTTAGGGTTAGACTTAGCTTTAGGGGTTAATACAGATATTAGAGTAGCGGCGAGGTCCGGTCGGCAGAATAGGGGTTAATACTTGAAGTTAGGTGTCGGCGATGTTAGGGAGGGCAGATTAGGGGTTAATACGATTTATTATAGGGTTTGCGAGGCGGGAGTGAGGCGGATTAGGGGTTAATAACTTTATTATAGTAGCGGTGAGGTCCGGTCGGCAGATTAGGGGTTAATAATTGTAGGTAGGTGGCGACGAAGTTGGGGGGGCAGATTAGGGGTTAATAAATATAATATAGGGGTCGGCGGTGTTAGGGGCAGCAGATTAGGAGTACATAGGGATAACGTAGGTTGCGGCAGTGTACGGAGCGGCAGATTAGGTGTTAAAAAATATGCAGGGGTCAGCGATAGCGGGGGCGGAAGATTAGGGGTTAATAAGTGTAAGGTTAGGGGTGTTTAGACTCGGGGTTCATGTTAGGGTGTTAGGTGCAGACTTAGGAAGTGTTTTCCCATAGGAAACAATTGGGCTGCATTAGGAGCTGAACGCTGCTTTTTTGCAGCTCAAACTGCCCCATTGTTTCCTATGGGGAAATCGTGCACGAGCACGTTTTGGAAGCTGGCCGCGTCCGTAAGCACCGCTGGTATTTAGAGTTGCAGTGGCGGTAAATTATGCTATACGCTCCCTTTTTGGAGCCTAACGCAGCCCTTCAGACAACTCTAAATACCAGCGTTGTTTAAAAGATGCGGGGGGAAAAACCCACGCGTAGCTAACGCACCCCTTTGGCCGCAGAACTCTAAATCTAGCTGTTAGTTAATTGTAGTAATTTTATTTAGATTTATTTAAATGATATTTAAGTTAGGGGGGGTTAGGGTTAGACTTAGGTTTAGGGGTTAATAACTTTATTATAGTGGCGGCGGTATAGGGGGCGGCAGATTAGGGTTAATAGGTATAATGTAGGTGGCGGCGGGGTCCGGGAGCGGCGGTTTAGGGGTTACTAAGTATAATGTAGGTGGCGGCGGTGTGGGGGGGCAGATTAGGGGTGTTTAGACTCGGCGTACATGTTAGGGTGTTAGGTGTAGACATTTCCCATAGAAATCAATGGGATATCGAGCAGCAGCGAACATGAGCTTTTGCTGCTGTCAGACTCCCATTGATTCCTATGGCATCCGCCGCCTCCAGGGTGGCGGATTGAAAACCAGGTACGCTGGGCCGGAATAGTGGCGAGCGTACCTGGTAGGATCTTGATAATTTCCAAAAGTAGTCAGATTGTGCCGAACTTGCGTTCGGAACATCTGGAGTGACGTAACCATCGATCTGTGTGGGACTGAGTCTGCCGGATCGTTTGTTACGTCACTATATTCTACTTTTGCCGGTCTGTAGGGCTTGATAACTACGGCGAATCAGGCTCGCCACAAATACGCTGCAGAGTTCCAGCATATTTGCGGTTGACAGCTTGATAAATAGAGGCCAGTATATCTGGTCATAGCTGTATGAAGAGTTATGTATTATATCATGTCAGCAAACTAAGGAGCTTATCGTTATTCTTGTCTATACCTCAAATCCTTAGTGACCATGAACGATGTATTATGGTTGTTATTAATCTTTCTATTTACCCTAATAAAATGTTGTTTTGAGTGCATATTGTGTTACAGTGTGTTATTTGGAGACTGATATTCTCTTGCCTTTTTATTGGGCTTTATATGGGGTTGCTGAGTATGGTTTTCTTATGTTATTCTTGCTGTATGTATATATATATATATATATATATATATATGTGTGTGTATTCATATGTACTGTACCAAAAAAAAAAATCTATGTAGAAATATTTATTTAAGAATAATTAGAACACATTCTTCTATGTGAAGAACATTGGAATATGAAAGGTTAGCGCACTTAAGAAAATGTGGTGTTCTTCCACTTTTTGTGATTCAGTGAAGTCTATAGGGAACACGTTAACGCGGTCGCAATATTCGAAGTTCGGCTTTTAACTTGTAATATGTACACTACCTAATGCTCGCAAAAAGCTTACTCCTAGCAAAGTTAACGCACAAGTGCAAACTACCACTCCACTCATAAACTAGCCCAGCAGCTATAATACTTTATACACCTTTATATTAGCAATATATGTCCCACCTTATGCACATTACACAGGTTCAAGCAGAGCAGCAATAATAGGCTGCAGAATAAGACACTGGGATAGATGACTAACCACGTTCAAAGTAATTAAAAAACAGAATTTATGTTTACCTGATAAATTACTTTCTCCAACGGTGTGTCCGGTCCACGGCGTCATCCTTACTTGTGGGATATTCTCTTCCCGAACAGGAAATGGCAAAGAGCCCAGCAAAGCTGGTCACATGATCCCTCCTAGGCTCCGCCTTCCCCCAGTCATTCGACCGACGTAAAGGGAGGAATATTTGCATAGGAGAACCATATGATACCGTGGTGACTGTAGTTAAAGAAAATAAATTATCAGACCTGATTAAAAACCAGGGCGGGCCGTGGACCGGACACACCGTTGGAGAAAGTAATTTATCAGGTAAACATAAATTCTGTTTTCTCCAACATAGGTGTGTCCGGTCCACGGCGTCATCCTTACTTGTGGGAACCAATACCAAAGCTTTAGGACACGGATGAAGGGAGGGAGCAAATCAGGTCACCTAGATGGAAGGCACCACGGCTTGCAAAACCTTTCTCCCAAAAATAGCCTCAGAAGAAGCAAAAGTATCAAACTTGTAAAATTTAGTAAAAGTGTGCAGTGAAGACCAAGTCGCTGCCTTACATATCTGATCAACAGAAGCCTCGTTCTTGAAGGCCCATGTGGAAGCCACAGCCCTAGTGGAATGAGCTGTGATTCTTTCAGGAGGCTGCCGTCCGGCAGTCTCATAAGCCAATCTGATGATGCTTTTAATCCATAAAGAGAGAGAGGTAGAAGTTGCTTTTTGACCTCCTCCTTTTTACCAGAATAAACAACAAACAAGGAAGATGTTTGTCTAAAATCCTTTGTAGCATCTAAATAGAATTTTAGAGCACGAACAACATCCAAATTGTGCAACAAACGTTCCTTCTTTGAAACTGGATTCGGACACAAAGAAGGCACGACTATCTCCTGGTTAATGTTTTTGTTAGAAACAACTTTCGGAAGAAAACCAGGTTTAGTACGTAAAACCACCTTATCTGCATGGAACACCAGATAAGGAGGAGAACACTGCAGAGCAGATAATTCTGAACTCTTCTAGCAGAAGAAATTGCAACCAAAAACAAAACTTTCAGATAATAACTTAATATCAACGGAATGTAAGGGTTCAAACGGAACCCCCTGAAGAACTGAAGAACTAAATTGAGACTCCAAGGAGGAGTACAAAGCGTATGTAAACAGGCTGATTTCTAATCCAGAGGCCTGAACAAAAGCTTGAACATCTGGCACAGCCGCCAGCTTTTTGTGAAGTAACACAGACAAAAGCAGAAATCTGTCCCCTTCAAGAACTTTGCAGATAATCCTTTCTTCCAAACCTTCTTCGAAGAAAGGATAGAATCTTAGGAATTTTATCTTGTCCAAGGGAATCACATTAGATTCACACCAACAGATATATATTTTCCATATTTTATGGTAGATTTTTCTAGTTACAGGCTTTCTGGCCTGAACAAGAGTATCAATGACAGAATCTGAGAAACCCTCGCTTTGATAAAATCAAGCGTTCAATCTCCAAGCAGTCAGTTGGAGTGAGACCCAGATTCGGATGTTCGAACGGACCTTGAACAAGAAGGTCCCGTCTCAAAGGTAGCTTCCATGGTGGAGACGATGACATATTCACCAGGTCTGCATACCAAAGTCCTGCGTGGCCAGCAGGAGCTATCAAGATCACCGATGCCCCTCTCCTGATAGATCCTGGCTACCAGCCTGGGGATGAGAGGAAACGGTGGGAAATAACATACGCTAGTTTGAAGGTCCAGGTGCTACTAGTGCATCTACTAGAGTCACCTTGGGATCCCTGGATCTGGACCCGTCGCAAGGAACCTTGAAGTTCTGACGAGAGGCATCAGATCCATGTCCTGGAATGCCCCACAACTGAGTAATTTGGGCAAAGATTTCCGGATGGAGTTCCACTCCCCCGGATGAAATGACTGACGACTCAGAAAATCCGCTTCCAATTTTCCACTCCTGGAATGTGGATTGCAGACAAGTGGCAGGAGTGAGACTCCGCCCATTGACTGATTTTGGTCACTTCTTCCCATCGCCAGGGAACTCCTTGTTCCCCCCTGATGGTTGATGTACGCAACAGTCGTCATGTTGTCGATTGAAACCGTATGAACTTTGGCCCTTTGCTAGCTGAGGCCAAGCCTTGAGAGCATTGAATATCGCTCTTAGTTCCAGAATATTCTTCGGAGAAGAGATCTTCCCCGAGACCAAAGACCCTGAGCTTTCAGGGAGTCCCCAGACCGCGCCCCAGCCCACCAGACTGGCGTCGGTCGTGACAATGACCCATCTGGTCTGCGGAAGCTCATCCCCTGTGACAGGTTGTCAGGGACAGCCACCAACGGAGTGAATCTCTGGTCCTCTGATCTCACTTGTATCGTCGGAGGACAAGTCTGTATAATCCCCATTCACTGAACGAGCATGCACAGTTGTAATGGTCTCAGATGAATTCGCGCAAAAGGAACTATGTCCATTGCCGCGACCATCAAAACCTATTACTTCCATGCACTGCGCTATGGAAGGAAGAGGAACAGAATTGAAGTACTTGACAAGAGTTTAGAAGTTTTGATTTTCTGGCCTCTGTCAGAAAAATCCTCATTTCTAAGGAGTCTATTATTGTTCCCAAGAAGGGAACCTTTGTTGACGGAGATAGTGAAACTTTTTTCTACGTTCACTTTCCACCGTGAGATCTGAGAAAGGCCAGGACGATGTCGTGTGAGCCTTTGCTTGTGGAAGGGACGACGCTTGAATCAGAATGTCGTCCAAGTAAGGTACTACGGCAATGCCCCCTTGGTCTTAGCACCGCTAGAAGGGGACCCAGTACCCTTTGTGAAAATTCTTGGAGCAGTGGCTAATCCGAACGGAAGTGCCACCAAACTGGTAATGCTTGTCCAGAAAGGCGAACCTTAGGAACCGATGATGTTTCCTTGTGGATAGGAATATGTAGATACGCATCCTTTAATCCACTGTGGTCATGAATTTGACCTTCCTGGATGGAAGGAAGAATTGTTCGAATGGTTTCCATTTGAACGATGGAACCTTGAGAAACTTGTTTAGGATCTTGAGATCTAAGATGGTCTGAATGTTCCCTCTTTTTTGGGAACTAAGAACAGATTGGAGTAGAACCCCATCCCTTGTTCTCCTAATGGAACAGGATGAACTCACTCCCATTTTTAACAGGTCTTCTACACAATGTAAGAATGCCTGTTTTTTTTATGTGGTCTCTGAAGACAATTGAGACCTGTGGAACCTCCCCCTTGGGGGAAGCCCCTTGAATTCCAGAAGATAACCTTGGGAGGACTATTTCAGTGCCCAAGGATCCAGAACATCTCTCTGCCCAAGCCCTGAGCGAAGAAGAGAGAGAGTCTGCCCCCCACAGATCCGGTCCCGGATCGGGGGCCAACATCTCATGCTGTCTTGGATACGTAGTGGCAGGTTTCTTGGCCTGCTTACCTTTGTTCCAGCCTTGCATTGGCTCCAGGCTGGCTTGGCTTGAGAAGTATTACCCTCTTGCTTAGAGGATGTAGCACTTGTGGCTGGTCCGTTTCTGACGAAAGGGACGAAAATTTGGTTTATTTTTAGCCTTGAAAGACCTATCCTGAGGAAGGGCGTGGCCCTTACCCCCCAGTGATATCAGAATAATCTCTTTCAAGTCAGGGCCAAACAGCGTTTTCCCCTTGAAAGGAATGTTAAGCAATTTAGTCTTGGAAGACGCATCCGCTGATCCAGATTTTAGCCCAAAGCGCTCTGCGCGCCACCATAGCAAACCAGAATTTTTCGCCGCTAATCTGCCAATTGCAAAGTGGCGTCCTAAGGTGAAAGAGTTAGCCAATTTGAGAGCATGAATTCTGTCCAAATCTCCTCATAAGAAGAATCTTTAGTTGAGCGCCTTTTCTAGTTCATCGAACAGAAACACGCTGCTGTAGTGACAGGAACAATGCATGAAATTGGTTGTAGAAGGTAACCTTGTGAACAAACATCTTTTTAAGCAAACCCTCTAATTTTTTATCCCATAGGATCTTTGAAAGCACAACTATCTTCTAATGGGTATAGTGGTGCGTTTGTTTAGAGTAGAACCCGCCCCTCGACCTTGGGGACTGTCTGCCATAAGTCCTTTCTGGGGTCGACCATAGGAAACAATTTCTTGAATATAGGGGGAGGGAACGAAAGGTATGCCGGGCCTTTCCCATTCTTTGTTTACAATATCCGCCACACGCTTGGGTATAGGAAAAGCTTCGGGGGGCCCCGGGACCTCTAGGAACTTGTCCCATCTTACATAATTTCTCTGGAATGACCAAATTCTCACAATCATCCAGAGTAGATAACACCTCCCTTAAGCAGAGCGCAGAGATGTTCCAATTTAAATTTGAATGTAATCACATCAGGTTCAGCTTGTTGAGAAATTTTCCTGAATCTGAAATTTCTCCCTCAGACAAAACCTCCCTGGCCCCCCTCAGACTGGTGTAGGGGCACTTCAGAACCAATATCATCAGCGTCTCATGCTCTTCCGTATTTTCTAAAACAGAGCAGTCGCGCTTTCGCTGATAAGTGGGCATTTGGCTAAAATGTTTTTTGATAGAAATTATCCATTACCAGCCGTTAATTGTTGCATAGTAAGGAGTATTGGCGCACTAGATTGTACTAGGGGCCTCTGTGTGGCGCAAGACTGGCGTAGACGAAGGAGGGGATGATGCAGTACCATGCTTACTCCCTCACTTGAGGAATCATCTTGGGCATCATTTTCTCTAAATTTTGTGTCACATAAATCAAATCTATTTTAATTGAGAAGGAACCTTGACTTCCCCACATACAGAACACAGTCTATACTGTAGTTCAGACATGTTAAACAGGCACATAAACTTGATAACAAGTACAAAAAACGTTTTAAAATTTAAAACGTTACTGTCACTTCTAAATTTTAAACTGAACACACTTTATTACTGCAAATGTGAAAAAAGTATGAAGGAATTGTTCAAAATTCACCAAAATTTCACCCACAGGTGTCTTAAAGCCTTAAAAGTATTGCACACCAAATTTGAAAGCTTTAACTCTTTAAATAACGGAACCGGAGCCGTTTTTTTTATTTAACCCCTATACAAGTCCTGCGTATACTGCTTTGCTGAGACCCAACCCAAGCCCAAAGGGGAATACGATACCAAATGACGCCTTCAGAAAGTCTTTTCTATGTATCAGAGCTCCTCACACATGCATCTGCATGTCATGCTTCTCAAAAACAAGTGCGCAATACGAGGCGCCGAAAATGAGACTCTGCCTATGATTAGGGAAAGCCCCTAGAGAATAAGGTGTCCAATTCAAGTGCCCTGCCGGTTATTTTACAAAATTCCCAAGATTAAAATAATTCCTCAAGGCTATGGAGTATAAAATATGTTATATATAATCGATTTAGCCCAGAAAATGTCTACAGTCTTAAAAGCCCCTTGTGAAGCCCTTTTTTTCTTCTGTAAATAAAAATGGCTTACCGGATCCCATAGGGAAAATGACAGCTTCCAGCATTACATCGTCTTGTTAGAAATGTGTCTTACCTCAAGCAGCAAAAGTCTGCTCACTGTTTCCCCCAACTGAAGTTAATTCCTCTCAACAGTCCTGTGTGGAAACAGCCATCGATTTTAGTAACGGTTGCTAAATTCATTTTCCTCTTACAAACAGAATCTTCATCACTTTTCTGTTTCAGAGTAAATAGTACATACCAGCACTATTTTAAATAACAAACTCTTGATTGAAGAATAAAAAACTACAGTTAAACCACCAAAAAACTCTAAGCCATCTCCGTGGAGATGTTGCCTGTACAACGGCAAAGAGAATGACTGGGGAAGGCGGGAGCCTAGGCAGGGATCATGTGACCAGCTTTGCCTGGGCCTCTTTGCCATTTCCTGTTGGGGAAGAGAATATCCCACAAGTAAGGATGACGCCGGGGACCGGACACACCTATGTTGGAGAAATTGCGTGTTGGGTAGTGGCATATAATAGGTTGAAGTAATTTTATTGTGTGCACGCTACCCGAGGGCGTGCTAAGCACTGTATCTGGAGAAGTTGTGATTGCAGAACCACACTGTCCTTATAAAATTTAATAGAGCAGTATTTTAAAAATGTAAAATGAAAAAACAAACAAAAAAAAACGACAGTTGTGCACTAAACTGACTGGGTGCACTTTAGACAGGAATATGTCAATATATATATATATATATATATCTATATTATATATACTATATTATCATACATAAATACATAAATACATATATTTAATATAACATACTATATATATTATTAAAAAAAATCTAATAATGTGTGTAAAAAAGAACCCTATGTTGCAGCACTTTTATTTTCCTAACACCTGACATGTCCTAACTTTTAGCCCTTATAACTTTTGCCTGCAATTAAATAAAAATCAGACTGTTAATATGAGTGTATCAGTACTTTGAAATGTATTTTTTATGCATTTTGTGCAACTTGTTTTACTCACACAGCAGTAAACCAGAGCTTTCAGAGGCACTATCACGATGTGCATTAAAGGCGATTGCGCTCTTTTATTTAATCAGATAAAGCGGCCAATTTAACTAGCTCGAACGGAGGTGAAGGCCTGTGTTTCTGGCAAGCGCCAAAAACACAAGTTATGAAGCAGCGGTCTTAAAGGGACATTAAACACTAAATACATGCTAGATAGAATGATGCATTCAAAGAAAAGATTAGTCCATGACTAACATTTTTTAAAGTTTCATTAGTTGTTTAAAAAGTGACAAAATAAGTGTAAAGTTTTAGTGTCTATAAAACACTGGGGGCTGCCATGTTGTAACTTGTGTTACCTTCTCTGCTGTGGCCAATTAGGGACAGTTATACATAGGTCATTAGAGTGTGCAGCCAATGGTTGTGCTGGATTTAACAGTGTTCTGCACTTCCATTTCTAACAGGAGCTGAAAAGCTCACAATTTCAGAATGGAATTACAGGCAAAGAGGTCAAAATGAATAATGAAAGTATATTGCAGAGCTGTTTTATATATACAATTTATCATTTTATATTACCATCTCAAAGTGTTTAATGTCCCTTTAAGACCACTGCTCTATAACCTGTCCGACTGCTCTGAGGAGGCAGATAGACATTGTGTAAAATTCAGATTATTATAACCTTGGTGACTAAATAATCTTGATTTTATTAAAGACAGGAGGCGAATATTTTGCATAATTCTTTACTGAAAACCAAAACAGCAGCAAAGAAAAAAACTGACAAGAAACAAATAATTCACATAGCAACAGAGTATGACCAATCAGCATACAGTATAGCAGTAAAGAGACCAGAATAAACTAAGTCCTTCCTCTTTTCTTTGGTAAATCTCCTGAAAGACTACAGAAGAATGAACATCAACAACATCCTGGGCAGAAAGGAATTTGAAGCTTGAGGAAGATCCTAGTCGATCCTTGAAAGAAGCCAGAAAAAATCTCGTCCATAGGATTAAACTGTAAAAAGAAATAAAATGACAATAATATTTGTTCTTTAAGGTACAGAATCAAAGAATAAACATAACCATGAACATACATAACATTAAATATCCTTATTCAAGATTTTTTTTTTTTTTTTTTAAAACCTACACCGGGAGAGGCAGAAGAAAAAGGGGTGGGAAAATATTCGCCTCCTGTCTTTAATAAAATCAAGATTATTTAGTCACCAAGGTTATAATAATCTGAATTTTATGTCAAGACAAGAGGCTTCATATTTTGCAATTTTAACGCAATAAAAGTAATGACTCAGCAGCGTGAAGAATGGGTTTAAAATAAAAACGAGAAAAGGTAGATGAAGAAGACCAATCTGCCGCTCTGAGGATATCTTGAAGATTACCGCCCGCTAAAAGAGCCTTGGATGCAGCTGCACCATGAACGGAATGAGCTCCAAACGAAAGATCAATGCCTGCGGAGGGACATGAGCCCAACGCACCCATCTGGCTAAAGTGGGGGAAGAGACGGGGCGAAAAGGGGACACAAAGGAGATTAACAATTGACCCCCAGAAGAAGACCGGGAAGACCTTCAGTCAAATGGCTTTTAAAATCTGGCAAACTAGGGATGCCTTCCCACCGGATTACCATCAACCGGAAAATGACCCACTGAAATTGCGGAAGCGGACAACATTAATGGAGCGGTAAGCTCTCCCAAGGGAAAAAAGTTCAGAAAGATAATTTACAATAAAAACTACAGGGGCTGAAAAGGGATCAACCTGCCTGCGAGAACACCAACTAACCCATGACGTCCAGGCTGAAGCGTAACATTTCCTGGTGCCAGGGGCCCAAGACTCTCGAAGGAGAAGTTGAGCATCTCTTGAAAGGCCTTCGGAAGACCAGGATCCCCTGAAATCTGCCAAGCTAGCAGAGAAAGGCGATCCTGGAGAATCAGGGGATGAGGTTCTCCCTGAGGGTCCGCAAGAATGTCTAGTTGATTGGGAAGAAGAAGAGGCGGGGAAACCGTCATCTCCAGAAGAAGAGGGAACCAGGGCTGCATCGGCCAAAAGGGGGTAATTATCGCCAGGGAACATTCGAATCTCCTGACCGTCCAGAGGGTTCTCGTGATGAGCGAGAAGGGAGGGAAAGCGTAAGCTCCGGATTGAGGCCAGCTCTGTAGCAAAGGCATCCGAGGCCTTTGCTCCCCGGATCTGGAAGCCGGCTGAAATAATGAGGCAACTGATGATTGATCCTGGAAGCAAAAAGGTCCACAGAAAAGGGACCGAATTTCTTCTGAATTTTCAGAAAAACAGGGCGAAGAAGTCGCCAATCGCTGGAGTCCCTCCAGTCTGCGACAGAATTGCAAACTCCAGGATATACTGAGCCCGGAGGGGAAATGTTGCGGGAGGCACAGAACCTGAATAATTCTGAGGCAAGATCTGATAGCATCTTGGATTTCGTACCTCCTAAGCGATTGATGTATTGGGACCGCAGATATATTGTCCATACGGAGGAGATGCCAGCAATTTCGTAAATTGTTTGGAGAAAGAGCGAATGGCAAAAGAGCCCGCCAAAAGCTCTAGACAATTGATGTGTAACGACTGTTCCAGAGGGGACCAAGATCCCCATTTCCAGCGGATTTGAAAGATGCCCCCCAACCAGAAGGCTGGCATCTGAGGAAGAGCACAAAGTCTGGCGAGGATCAAAGATAGCCTTGCTGTTCCAGGATTCCATGTGAAGGAGCCACCAGGACATCTCTGCATGGACCTCCTCGTTCAAACAAATCATCTGATGATACGAACGGCATTCTCTGAATGATTGAATCTTCAGCCTCTGCATTGCTCGGTAATGCAGAGGGGCAGGAAAAATTGCCTGAATGGAGGAGGCGAGGAGCCCGATGATTCTGGAAAGCTGGCGGATAGATTTCATGGGGGACGCCAGCACCTCTCGAATTTCCAATTTTATCTTGTCGATCTTCTCCTGAGGTAGAAGGAGCAGACCTGAGGTGGAGTCTATGAGAAATCCTAGGAATTCTACTTGCTGAGAAGGGATCAAAGCCGACTTCTCCTAATTGATAACAAATCCTAGCCCTTGAAGAAGGGAGGAGGTTGTGTGCAAGTGACAAAGGAGGGAAGAACGATCCTCTGCCATGAGGAGAATGTCGTCCAGGTAAATGATAAGGCGAATACCTTTGCCTCTGAGGATTGCGATGACGGGTTTTAGAAGTTTGGTGAAACACCAAGGAGCCGAACTGAGACCGAAAGGCAGGCAAGTAAATTGCCATATCCTGTTGTCCCAGAGGAACCTGAGGAATTTCCGATGGTCTGGGAACACTGGGACCGTAAGGTAGGCATCTGTCAAGTCTAGGCAGACAAACCAATCTCCCAGACGGAGTAGGTCCCTGAGCATGTGGATGCCTTCCATTTTGAAATGGCGGTAAACCACAAAGAAATTTAAGTCCCGAAGGTTGATGACAGGGCGGAAACCACCCGCCTTTTTCTTTACTAGAAAAAGGTTGCTTAGAAACCCCTCCTCTGGGTTCGAAACCTCCTCTATAGCGCCTTTGAGCAGGAGAGATTGAACATCCGAACCAATAAGGTCCATATTTGATTTTGAAAGATTCATGGGTCTTGGGTAATCCCTCTGGAAGGGAGGGCAAATGAATTCTAGCTTGAAGCCTCTCACTGTCTGAGTAATCCAAGGATCCTGAGAAATTAGATTCCACGTATGGGAAAAAAGGGACAGTCTGCCTGCAAAGGGAGATATGGGGAAAGAAGTCAGGAAAAAGGAGGAGTGCTCACTCTTGGTAGCGGGCGGGCCTGGAGGCAAGGTGGGTCTAGGCAGGGCTGATCTGGTCCTGACAGCTCGAGATCTTGGTGGGAAGAGAGTTCTCTGTGGATAGGAGGGGTACTGTTGGTAAGCAACTGCTTGGCGTTGCTGAACCATGAACTCTTGTCGGCCGGGCAGACAACCCCTGAATCTGCCGGCCCTGCCAAAAACCCGATTGGAGGGATTGTAAACTCTTCTCAGAGAGGCTTGAATCCTATCAATAGAGGTAAAGGTGGAAACATAATGCCTCATGATATTCAAAAAGGGTTCTCCGAAGAGAAGACCCTTAGCAGAAGAGCCTGCCTCCTCGACAGCGAGAATAGCCAATCTAGGATTAATTCTCAAAAGGGCAGATCTTCTGCGTTTGGTAGAAATGGCTACGTTGGCATTGCCAAGGAAGCAAAAAGCTCGAAAAGCCCATTCTCGAATGGCGAAAGGATCCAAAGGAGAGCCAGACAAAAGGGCCTCATCGAAAAGGTGTAAAATCTGGGCCAAAGGACCCGAAGTGTCCAGGAGCTTATCCTGAACTCCTTTGAGAGCCTTGTCTAAACCCTTCCTTGGATCCCTTCCCCTTCTAGTTAGGAAGGTAGCGAGTTTAGCGTCAAACTCAGGTTTTACTGATTCCCTACAAGGGAGGGAAGGTCTACGGCATTCGGCACGTAGCTTATTACGATCTTCACGATCGAGAGACTTTCTGAGAGATCTCTGCAAAAAACGAGAGAGATGAGGAGCTAATGCCCAGTCCGATGATCTGGGATGTTTAATATGTTTAGGGCTAAAGATTGGATTCCCAGCCGGGTCAACCATTTCGTCCACTAATTCAATAGTTTGGGAAGATTGGGGGTGAGGAGCCCCAGCCCGAGGAGCTGGTGTTGGATCAAGCTCTAGGTCAGACTGAGGATCCTCCTCCCAATCTAACTCTGGAAAGGATTCCATGTAGTCCTCCATATCAAAATTTTCAGAGTCTGAGCTCTGCATCCCCCCTTGTACACCCAGGGGGGAAAGGGTTCGTTTACCCCATTTAACCTCTGGGGAGGAGGTTCTGACACCCCTATATGAAACGCCCGGGGGAGGGGCTTTCGATTTTTGAGCTTTGCCTTTATGTGGAGCAGAGCGAGAATGAGTCTTCCAATGACACTTGCGCGATATTGGAGGGTCTGAATCAGAGGATGAGGATTCCTCTAAATGAAGGGATTGGGGTTGTTCTAAAAAATTTTCAGAAGGGGGAAAATTATGATTTAATGCAGAAGCAATGGCCGAATTAATATAGGCTAAAAGTTCCTCCTTGGACTGAGAGGAAGAAGGGGCGGGGTCAATGACAGGGTCAGCAGACTCCATTCTTAAAATGATGTAACAAAGAATTCCGATCTAAATGAAAAAATAAAATATAGAAATAAAAATCAAACCCCAGAGAAACATATTAGTAATAGGAAAAAAATAAAAATAAATAAATGTATGTTTCATAGAAAAGGCAGGGTTTGAACCCTGGACCTACAATCTGCATGTATACAGTGTTAGCCTACAAAGCTAACTAAACAAGTTCACAAAACAGTACATATAAAGTAATAATAACTTTTTTTTTCTTTTTTTTTTTTGTAATTAAAATCAAGTAGATAGAAAAAAAACCTTGACTTTACTGTTTTTAAATATCACAAAAATGGCGGGAAAAAACAGCCGTTTGAAAGTAGCTGCAAATATCTTTTATGGTAAGACAAATTTATTGCCCCATTAACTTTATTTAACAAAATAACCTAAGATGTAGGGAGAAACTAACAGGATTACTTTTCCTGTACTACTTATAATAACAAATCAGACCGCCACACCACCGAACCGGAGCCGATGCAGGCCGCGGCTCACATACACGACCAGTTCAGCTATTAATAGCTACCGGTCAGATGTTTGTCCGCACGATCCGCAGCGGCACCGTGTCAGAGAGGAGGGAGTCAGAGAAGGTCACGAGAGACCGATATGCGGTCTGTGACTTAGAACAACGGAGCAGTCAGGAAGTGGCTGCTCCGTAGCAAGCATAATGCATTATCACTAGGAAAAATGTAATATAAAAACGGAGCAGTCTTTACAGAAAACAGCTGCTCCGTAGCAAGACACAAAAGGTAAAAATTTTACTATATATGAAAATAAAAGTACTTTACAGAAAACTACAACTTTAGTAGAGTTATCTACAATAATCAATATATATCAAAATGGATTGCTAAAATTAGAAGAGCACTGATGGAATTAGATAAGCACTGAGGGGAACAGAACCCAGAATGACCCAGTGAAGGGGCCAAGAGAAAACCCCTAAGCCATGAAGGCTTGATTGGCAATAGAAAATTTACCATATACAAATAGAATACAAATTATACTAGAAAATAAAAGATAACAGTCTATACAAGTTATATAGAAAAATATACTAAAAGAAATACGTGACCTGCTGTCTTGGTAGCAGCAAAGAAAAGAGAAAGGACTTAGTTTATTCTGGTCTCTTTACTGCTATACTGTATGCTGATTGGTCATACTCTGTTGCTATGTGAATTATTTGTTTCTTGTCAGTTTTTTTCTTTGCTGCTGTTTTGGTTTTCAGTAAAGAATTATGCAAAATATTCGCCTCCTGTCTTGATATAAAATCAACCCGATCCAATACAATTAGGTTGATTGACACCCCCGGCTAGAACTGATTTGCAGTGAATCTGCAGGGGGCGGCATTGCACCAGCAGTTCACAAGAATTGCTGGTGCAATGATAAATGCCGACAAAGTCTACTTGCACGTTAGTAATTAGGCCCCAACGTCTCACCCTAAGTGCAGCTGCAAGCACAGTAGCAGATGCACAGTACTAGTAACCTGACTGTAAAAAATACACCTGCAGTTCTTATCCCTCGCACACTTTTATTTCATCAGAGTCCCAACCTGACCACATTCCACAGCACAAAAGTAACCTGCCTGAGAAAGACATTGCTGCAGCCGTTTTCTCACTTATTTTTATTCCGTAAGAAGAAGCTCCAACCTGACCACTTTCCACAGAACAAAAGTAACCTGCCTGAGAAAGACATTGCTACAGCCGTTTACTCACTTATTTTTATTCCGTAAGAAGAAGCTCCAACCTGACCACTTTCCACAGCACATAAGTAACCTGACTGAAGAAGATCCCGCTACAGTCGTTCTCTCATTTATTTTCATTCCAACAGACGAAGTTTCAACCTGACCACATTCCATAGCACAAAAGAAACCTGCCTTAACAAGACATCGCTACAGACGTTCTTTCACTTATTTTTATACCGTCACACGAAGCTCCAACCTGATGATATTCCATAGTACAAAAGTAACCTGCCTGAACATAACATGCCTGCAGCTCTTATTTCTCATTTATCTTTATTGCGTCAGCTGAAGCTCCAACCAGACCACATTACACAGCACAAAAGAAACCTGCCTTAACAAGACATCACTACCGTTCTATCACTTATTTTTATACCGTCACACGAAGCTCCATCCTGACCATATTCCATAGTACAAAAGTAACCTGCCTGAACATAACATGCCTGCAGCTCTTATTTCTCATTTATATTTATTGCGTCAGATGAAGCTCCAACCTGACCACATTACACAGCACATAAGTAACCTGCCGGAACAAGACATCGCTACAGTTGTTCTCTCCCTTATTTTCATTCCAACAGACTAAGCTCCAACCTGATCACATTCCACAGCACAAACGTAACCTGCCTGAGCAAGACATCGCTACAGTCGTTCTCTCACTTATTTTCATTCCGTCAGATGAAGCTCCAACCTGACCACATTCCATAGCACATAAGAAACCTGCCTTAACAAGACATCACTACCGTTCTATCACTTATTTTTATTCCGACAAAGTTCCAACCTGACCACATTCCATAGCACAAACGTAACCTGCCTGAGCAAGACATCGCTACAGTTGTTCTCTCACTTATTTTCATTCCGTCAGATGAAGCTCCAACCTGACCACATTCCACAGCACAAACATAACCTGCCTGAGCAAGACATCGCTACAGTCGTTCTCTCACTTATTTTCATTCCGTCAGATGAAGCTCCAACCTGACCACATTCCACAGCACAAACGTAACCTGCCTGAGCAAGACATAGCTACAGTTGTTCTCTCACTTATTTTCATTCCGTCAGATGAAGCTACAACCTGACCACATTCCACAGCACAAACGTAACCTGCCTGAGCAAGACATCACTACAGTCGTTCTCTCACTTATTTTCATTCCGTCAGATGAAGCTCCAACCTGACCACATTCCATAGCACAAAAGAAACCTGCCTAAACAAGACATCGCTACAGTTGTTCTCTCACTTATTTTTATACCGTCACATGAAGCTCCAACCTGACCACATTCCATAGTACAAAAGTAACCTGCCTGAACATAACATGCCTGCAGCTCTTATTTCTCATTTATCTTTATTGCGTCAGCTGAAGCTCCAACCTGACCACATTCCACAGCACAAAAGAAACCTGCCTGAATATAACATGCCTGCAGCTCTTATTTCTCATTTATCTTTATTGCGTCAGATGAAGCTCCAACCTGACCACATTCCACAGCACAAACGTAACCTGCCTGAACATAACATGCCTGCAGTTCTTATTTCTCATTTATCTTTATTGCGTCAGCTGAAGCTCCAACCTGACCACATTCCACAGCACAAAAGAAACCTGCCTGAACATAAAATGCCTGCAGCTCTTATTTCTCATTTATCTTTATTGCGTCAGATGAAGCTCCAACCTGACCACATTCCACAGCACAAACGTAACCTGCCTGAGCAAGACATCTCTACAGTCGTTCTCTCACTTATTTTCATTCCGTCAGATGAAGCTCCAACCTGACCACATTCCATAGCACATAAGAAACCTGCCTTAACAAGACATCACTATCGTTCTATCACTTATTTTTATTCCGACAAAGTTCCAACCTGACCACATTCCATAGCACAAACCTAACCTGCCTGAGCAAGACATCGCTACAGTTGTTCTCTCACTTATTTTCATTCCGTCAGATGAAGCTCCAACCTGACCACATTCCACAGCACAAAAGTAACTTGCCTGAGCAAGACATCGCTACAGTTGTTCTCTCACTTATTTTCATTCCGTCAGATGAAGCTCCAACCTGACCACATTACACAGCACAAAAGAAACCTGCCTTAACAAGATATCACTACCGTTCTATCACTTATTTTTATACCGTCACACGAAGCTCCATCCTGACCATATTCCATAGTACAAAAGTAACCTGCCTGAACATAACATGCCTGCAGCTCTTATTTCTCATTTATATTTATTGCGTCAGATGAAGCTCCAACCTGACCACATTCCACAGCACAAACGTAACCTGCCTGAGCAAGACATCGCTACAGTCGTTCTCTCACTTATTTTCATTCCGTCAGATGAAGCTCCAACCTGACCACATTCCATAGCACATAAGAAACCTGCCTTAACAAGACATCACTACCGTTCTATCACTTATTTTTATTCCGACAAAGTTCCAACCTGACCACATTCCATAGCACAAACGTAACCTGCCTGAGCAAGACATCGCTACAGTTGTTCTCTCACTTATTTTCATTCCGTCAGATGAAGCTCCAACCTGACCACATTCCACAGCACAAACGTAACTTGCCTGAGCAAGACATCGCTACAGTTGTTCTCTCACTTATTTTCATTCCGTCAGATGAAGCTCCAACCTGACCACATTACACAGCACAAACGAAACCTGCCTTAACAAGATATCACTACCGTTCTATCACTTATTTTTATACCGTCACACGAAGCTCCATCCTGACCATATTCCATAGTACAAAAGTAACCTGCCTGAACATAACATGCCTGCAGCTCTTATTTCTCATTTATCTTTATTGCGTCAGATGAAGTTCCAACATGACCACATTACACAGCGTATAAGTAACCTGCCGGAACAAGACATCGCTATAGTTGTTCTCTCACTTATTTTCATTCCAACAGACGAAGCTCCAACCTGACCACATTCCATAGCACATAAAAAACCTGCCTTAACAAGACATCACTACCGTTCTATCACTTATTTTTATTCCGACAAAGTTCCAACCTGACCACATTCCATAGCACAAACGTAACCTGCCTGAGCAAGACATCGCTACAGTTGTTCTCTCACTTATTTTCATTCCGTCAGATGAAGCTCCAACCTGACCACATTCCACAGCACAAACATAACCTGCCTGAGCAAGACATCGCTACAGTTGTTCTCTCACTTATTTTCATTCCGTCAGATGAAGCTCCAACCTGACCACATTCCACAGCACAAACATAACCTGCCTGAGCAAGACATCGCTACAGTTGTTCTCTCACTTATTTTCATTCCGTCAGATGAAGCTCCAACCTGACCACATTCCACAGCACAAACATAACCTGCCTGAGCAAGACATCGCTACAGTTGTTCTCTCACTTATTTTCATTCCGTCAGATGAAGCTCCAACCTGACCACATTACACAGCACAAAAGAAACCTGCCTTAACAAGATATCACTACCGTTCTATCACTTATTTTTATACCGTCACACGAAGCTCCATCCTGACCATATTCCATAGTACAAAAGTAACCTGCCTGAACATAACATGCCTGCAGCTCTTATTTCTCATTTATCTTTATTGCGTCAGCTGAAGCTCCAACCTGACCACATTCCACCGCACAAAAGAAACCTGCCTGAACATAACATGCCTGCAGCTCTTATTTCTCATTTATCTTTATTGGGTCAGCTGAAGCTGCAACCTGACCACATTCCACAGCACAAAAGAAACCTGCCTGAACATAACATGCCTGCAGCTCTTATTTCTCATTTATCTTTTTTTTTATAATCAAAGTTTTTTATTGAGGTAATATCAAGTATACAAAACACCAAACAGTATACATTCAGCGGCTTACTATAATACATAACACACATGGTATTAATAAGACATTGGCTGTAGACACGAAGTGCAACATTTACATTCTGTGTTTACCTCTTTTCTATTTCGTTTCCTATGTCATAACACAAAAAGAGTCTTTCAATAACTCAAACATCCTGAGGAACTTATACATCCTATAGAGTGATATAGTAAACATAATATAAAGGTGTATTTATTATCTAAAACTATACAAAATATAGGAAAACATAATATGTTGCTCCTATTTAGTGGATACGGTAGGTAACCGTCTTCAGAGACTAGATAAGTAAGGAAGAGATATAGGAGCAACTTATGACAATATAATAACGACAGCGGATAAATACAGCTTATTTGTTCACAAAGAATAGGGGTGAACAATAGCCAAGAAGCTGAACTTTATATAAACATTTTAAATAATAACTGTTATCTACTTCTTGGCATGTGGATAGAAGTAAAGGTTAATAGAAATAATGTGTATGTTCTCCACATCGCCATTCATAAAATTATCTATTCTAACAAGAAAGAAGGATTGGGGCTAATGCAGATTATTTATTATTTGGTCACGTTTGGGCCAAGTTAGCAGGAAAGGGGAAAGGGGGTGCAGCGGGCAAGAGCCGCTCGAAGAGGAGTGGGGGAAGGGGATGGGGGGGCGGAGCCTTACAGGATGTAGTAATATTAAGGTGACCGGAGTGCGTAAGGGCAAAGTTATATAGTCACAGAATTGGGCTTCAAGATAACAACCTGTTGTTCATTTAATTAATACGGAGGGGCATAGCTAGCTTAGGGGAGAATAGTTAATAAAATGAGGTGTAACTATTACATATCTCCAGAAAGCTTTGAATATAGCAGTGTTTCAGGGTCTACTTCCACATTGTGGGCAATGCTCCATATGTCCTGCAGTGCTTTAATTAATTTGCTGTTAAGTCTATCCAGTATATTACATTGCTGTGAAGCCTATCTAATATTGTACTGCATGGGTTAGGTGGTAATACTCTGAGGTCCCGGCCGCTGACCCAATAGAATATCACTAAAGATGTTAGGCGTATGTATTATAAAAGAAATAGCTGCCTCCCTTGAAATAATCTTGGGTGGATATATATGCATATGAAGTCACAAGACTCTCTTATTAAGCACATTCATCTGCAATAGGCATTGTGCAAAACCCAAAAACTGGGTCTAGAACATATCTCATGTGGGTAAACCACTGGAGCAAAATATAGTCATACACATTGCTACCTCTCTAAATAATAAATGTAATCTGCAGCAGTAGAACCAAGTTATATAAGTTGTTAAACCTAAACCAGTATAACTATAAGCTGATTAATATAAAACATAAAAAAAAAGAAAAAAGGCAACATTAAGACTTGCGATAATAAACTATTCATGCTGTACATTAATAGCAAAATGATATGTAAAGTTCACACAGTCTTCCAAAACCTCACCCATCCCCCCAACCCGTTGGAACAGTGCAAACAATGAAATTTTCATGGGGGAGCTTTTAACATGAGATAGCTCTTCCTTCAACTCTAATGTAAGCATATATGTAGAGCTATATACATAAATCAAAATTTTAAGTAGCAAGTAACAATGTTGTCTGGTATGTCACTAGTTTAACGGATCTGGCTAATCTCTAGGTAGGGTATAAACAGTCTGATATTTGAAAAAATTATGGTTACCCCAATAGCGTAATGCACATCACAATAAAATATCAAATCGTAATGTTATCATTAATTACTGTGATATATTAGAGACGTAGCCCAGTATCCATGATAAGAAAGTTGGCAGAGGCGATTTCTCATAAGTATAACATGATACCATAAACTGGTATGAGAACCAAGCATATTAAGTACATTAATAGTATACAAGAATGTGCTAGCCAAAACACTGCGTTATGGTCTACCTAATAGTGGGACACAGAAGAATGAGGGAGCATATTGGGTAGCCTCCATATTAGAAGTCCACAAGGCACTAAGGATCCAAATGAGCGTCTGGGGATTGTAAGTTCAATAAAGGAGAGTCTCCGGAGTGTTGAATTTTTATTACTCCTCAACAGCAGTGAACTCTGTTGCTTTAGCCGACTCCGGTAACTGGAGAGGAATATCCGTGGGGAGCGTCTAAGCTTACTGGAAACATGAGCCCAGGGGTTACCTGCATACCGTATCTCTCTGGGAATGTTATTGCTACTGGCAGGCTATCGATAGTCTCTCTCCTAATCACTCCCTTATGATGCAGACTTGGGGAGCCGTGGTCATCTTCTAGCAGGTAGACTGCAGTGCTCAGATCAGTTACACAGTTGACACCATGCGCTTTAACTCCTCCTGGGGCCTCTGCGTGTACAGTCTTTTCCTCTAAATCCGGTGCGTTATATAAGAGAGCTGACCTTCTTATGCCGTCTTGCGATCTCTCTCCACTTGTTCCGATGTAAGGTTTGCTCACTTCTGCCCCGACATCAGCTGCTTCTAAAGGTGTATAGACATCTTGCATCTGTAAGGGATTCAAGTGTGTTGCTGTAGTGACTCCTAATTTGCCGCCGCCATCTTGCGCACCGTATAGGGTGCAAATCTGTTCAAGGAGCTGTGCAAATGACAGGCTAATCTCAGAGTAGTGTTCCTCCAGCATCCCACAAACGGTAGCCTCAAATTTGTTTAATGCAGCTCCGGATCCATTTGGCATAAGTAAAGAGGATAGTACTCCGTAGATATTTGGAGAGATCACATTCATACAATCCAGGCAGTTACTAAAGGTCTCAGAACGTACTGTCTCTGAAGTGGCTCAAGGTCCTTAGATCATTAGTCTAATCACTAAAGGGCTGGTATACATGGTCATCTTTACTTCCAGAGTATTTTGAAAATAATGCTGTTGCAAAAGTGGGATATTTGCCCCTTTTTTAACAAGTTATGTCAGAGGAGCTCCAGACATACACGTCTGCTCTCCTTGCTATCAGGCTCCGCCCCCCCTTTCTCATTTATCTTTATTGCGTCAGATGTAGCTCCAACCTGACCACATTCCACAGCACAAACGTAACCTGCCTGAGCAAGACATCGCTACAGTCGTTCTCTCACTTATTTTCATTCCGTCAGATGAAGCTCCAACCTGACCACATTCCATAGCACATAAGAAACCTGCCTTAACAAGACATCACTACCGTTCTATCACTTATTTTTATTCCGGCAAAGTTCCAACCTGACCACATTCCATAGCACAAACGTAACCTGCCTGAGCAAGACATCGCTACAGTTGTTCTCTCACTTATTTTCATTCCGTCAGATGAAGCTCCAACCTGACCACATTCCACAGCACAAACATAACCTGCCTGAGCAAGACATTGCTACAGTTGTTCTCTCACTTATTTTCATTCCGTCAGATGAAGCTCCAACCTGACCACATTACACAGCACAAAAGAAACCTGCCTTAACAAGACATCACTACCGTTCTATCACTTATTTTTATACCGTCACACGAAGCTCCATCCTGACCATATTCCATAGTACAAAAGTAACCTGCCTGAACATAACATGCCTGCAGCTCTTATTTCTCATTTATCTTTATTGCGTCAGATGAAGTTCCAACCTGACCACATTACACAGCGCATAAGTAACCTGCCAGAACAAGACATCGCTACAGTTGTTCTCTCACTTATTTTCATTCCAACAGACGAAGCTCCAACCTGACCACATTCCATAGCACATAAAAAACCTGCCTTAACAAGACATCACTACCGTTCTATCACTTATTTTTATTCCGACAAAGTTCCAACCTGACCACATTCCATAGCACAAACGTAACCTGCCTGAGCAAGACATCGCTACAGCCATTCTCTCACTTATTTTCATTCCATCAGATGAAGCTCCAACTTACCACATTCCACAGCACAAACGTAACCTGCCTGAGCAAGACATCGCTACAGTCGTTCTCTCACTTATTTTCATTCCGTCAGATGAAGCTCCAACCTGACCACATTCCACAGCACAAACGTAACCTGCCTGAGCAAGACATCGCTACAGTTGTTCTCTCACTTATTTTCATTCCGTCTGATGAAGCTCCAACCTGACCACATTCCACAGCACAAACGTAACCTGCCTGAGCAAGACATCGCTACAGTTGTTCTCTCACTTATTTTCATTCCGTCAGATGAAGCTCCAACCTGACCACATTCCACAGCACAAACGTAACCTGCCTGAGCAAGACATCACTACAGTCGTTCTCTCACTTATTTTCATTCCGTCAGATGAAGCTCCAACCTGACCACATTCCATAGCACAAAAGAAGCCTGCCTAAACAAGACATCGCTACAGTTGTTCTCTCACTTATTTTTATACCGTCACATGAAGCTCCAACCTGACCACATTCCATAGTACAAAAAGTAACCTGCCTGAACATAACATGCCTGCAGCTCTTATTTCTCATTTATCTTTATTGCGTCAGCTGAAGCTCCAACCTGACCATATTCCACAGCACAAAAGAAACCTGCCTGAACATAACATGCCTGCAGCTCTTATTTCTCATTTATCTTTATTGCGTCAGATGAAGCTCCAACCTGACCACATTCCACAGCACAAACGTAACCTGCCTGAACATAACATGCCTGCAGCTCTTATTTCTTATTTATCTTTATTGCGTCAGCTGAAGCTCCAACCTGACCACATTCCACAGCACAAAAGAAACCTGCCTGAACCTAACATGCCTGCAGCTCTTATTTCTCATTTATTTTCATTGCGTCAGATGAAGCTCCAACCTAACCACATTCCACAGCACAAACGTAACCTGTCTGAGCAAGACATCGCTACAGTCGTTCTCTCACTTATTTTCATTCCGTCAGATGAAACTCCAACCTGACCACATTCCATAGCACATAAAAAACCTGCCTTAACAAGACATCACTACCGTTCTATCACTTATTTTTATTCCGACAAAGTTCCAACCTGACCACATTCCATAGCACAAACGTAACCTGCTTGAGCAAGACATCGCTACAGTTGTTCTCTCACTTATTTTCATTCCGTCAGATGAAGCTCCAACCTGACCACATTCCACAGCACAAACGTAACTTGCCTGAGCAAGACATCGCTACAGTTGTTCTCTCACTTATTTTCATTCCGTCAGATGAAGCTCCAACCTGACCACATTACACAGCACAAAAGAAACCTGCCTTAACAAGACATCACTACCATTCTATCACTTATTTTTATACCGTCACACGAAGCTCCATCCTGACCATATTCCATAGTACAAAAGTAACCTGCCTGAACATAACATGCCTGCAGCTCTTATTTCTCATTTATCTTTATTGGGTCAGCTGAAGCTGCAACCTGACCACATTCCACAGCACAAAAGAAACCTGCCTGAACATAACATGCCTGCAGCTTCTATTTCTCATTTATTTTTATTGCGTCAGATGAAGCTCCAACCTGAACACATTCCACATCACAAACGTAACTTGCCTGAGCAAGACATCGCTACAGTTGTTCTCTCACTTATTTTCATTCTGTCTGATGAAGCTCCAACCTGACCACATTCCACAGCACAAACGTAACCTGCCTGAGCAAGACATCGCTACAGTTGTTCTCTCACTTATTTTTATACCGTCACATGAAGCTCCAACCTGACCACATTCCATAGTACAAAAGTTACCTGCCTGAACATAACATGCCTGCAGCTCTTATTTCTCATTTATCTTTATTGGGTCAGCTGAAGCTGCAACCTGACCACATTCCACAGCACAAAAGAAACCTGCCTGAACATAACATGCCTGCAGCTTCTATTTCTCATTTATTTTTATTGCGTCAGATGAAGCTCCAACCTGAACACATTCCACAGCACAAACGTAACTTGCCTGAGCAAGACATCGCTACAGTTGTTCTCTCACTTATTTTCATTCTGTCTGATGAAGCTCCAACCTGACCACATTCCACAGCACAAACATAACCTGCCTGAGCAAGACATCGCTACAGTCGTTCTCTCACTTATTTTCATTCCGTCAGATGAAGCTCCAACCTGACCACATTACACAGCGCAAACGTAAGCTGCCTGAGCAAAACATTGCTACAGTTGTTCTCTCACTTATTTTCATTCCGTCAGATGAAGCTCCAACCTGACCACATTCCACAGCACAAACGTAACCTGCCTGAGCAAGACATCGCTACAGTTGTTCTCTCACTTATTTTCATTCCGTCAGATGAAGCTCCAACCTGACCACATTCCACAGCACAAACGTAACCTGCCTGAGCAAGACATCACTACAGTCGTTCTCTCACTTATTTTCATTCCGTCAGATGAAGCTCCAACCTGACCACATTCCATAGCACAAATGAAACCTGCCTAAACAAGACATCGCTACAGTTGTTCTCTCACTTATTTTTATACCGTCACATGAAGCTCCAACCTGACCACATTCCACAGTACAAAAAGTAACCTGCCTGAACATAACATGCCTTCAGCTCTTATTTCTCATTTATCTTTATTGCGTCAGCTGAAGCTCCAACCTGACCATATTCCACAGCACAAAAGAAACCTGCCTGAACATAACATGCCTGTAGCTCTTATTTCTCATTTATCTTTATTGCGTCAGATGAAGCTCCAACCTGACCACATTCCACAGCACAAACGTAACCTGCCTGAACATAACATGCCTGCAGCTCTTATTTCTTATTTATCTTTATTGGGTGAGCTGAAGCTCCAACCTGACCACATTCCACAGCACAAAAGAGACCTGCCTGAACATAACATGCCTGCAGCTCTTATATCTCATTTATTTTTATTGCGTCAGATGAAGCTCCAACCTAGCCACATTCCACAGCACAAACGTAACCTGCCTGAGCAAGACATCGCTACAGTCGTTCTCTCACTTATTTTCATTCCGTCAGATGAAGCTCCAACCTGACCACATTCCATAGCACATAAAAAACCTGCCTTAACAAGACATCACTACCGTTCTATCACTTATTTTTATTCCGAGAAAGTTCCAACCTGACCACATTCCATAGCACAAACGTAACCTGCCTGAGCAAGACATCGCTACAGTTGTTCTCTCACTTATTTTCATTCCGTCAGATGAAGCTCCAACCTGACCACATTCCACAGCACAAACGTAACTTGCCTGAGCAAGACATTGCTACAGTTGTTCTCTCACTTATTTTCATTCCGTCAGATGAAGCTCCAACCTGACCACATTACACAGCACAAAAAAAACCTGCCTTAACAAGACATCACTACCGTTCTATCACTTATTTTTATACCATCACATGAAGCTCCAACCTGACCATATTCCATAGTGCAAAAGTAACCTGCCTGAACATAACATGCCTGCAGTCTTATTTCTCATTTATCTTTATTGCGTCAGCTGAAGCTCCAACCTGACCACATTCCACCGCACAAAAAAAACCTGCCTGAACATAACATGCCTGCAGCTCTTATTTCTCATTTATCTTTATTGCGTCAGATGAAGCTCCAACCTGACCACATTCCACAGCACAAACGTAACCTGCCTGAACATAACATGCCTGCAGCTCTTATTTCTCATTTATCTTTATTGGGTCAGCTGAAGCTGCAACCTGACCACATTCCACAGCACAAAAGAAACCTGCCTGAACATAAAATGCCTGCAGCTCTTATTTCTCATTTATCTTTATTGCGTTAGATGAAGTTCCAACCTGACCACATTACACAGCGCATAAGTAACCTGCCAGAACAAGACATCGCTACAGTTGTTCTCTCACTTATTTTCATTCCAACAGACGAAGCTCCAACCTGACCACATTCCATAGCACATAAAAAACCTGCCTTAACAAGACATCACTTATTTTTATTCCGACAAAGTTCCAACCTGACCACATTCCATAGCACAAACGTAACCAGCCTGAGCAAGACATCGCTACAGTTGTTCTCTCACTTATTTTCATTCCGTCAGATGAAGCTCCAACCTGAACACATTCCATAGTACAAAAGTAACCTGCCTGAACATAACATGCCTGCAGCTCTTATTTCTCATTTATCTTTATTGCGTCAGCTGAAGCTCCAACCTGACCATATTCCACAGCACAAAAGAAACCTGCCTGAACATAACATGCCTGCAGATCTTATTTCTCATGTATCTTTATTGCGTCAGATGAAGCTCCAACCTGACCACATTCCACAGCACAAACGTAACCTGCCTGAACATAACATGCCTGCAGCTCTTATTTCTCATTTATCTTTATTGCGTCAGCTGAAGCTCCAACCTGACCACATTCCACAGCACAAAAGAAACCTGCCTTAACAAGACATCACTACCGTTCTATCACTTATTTTTATACCGTCACACGAAGCTCCATCCTGACCATATTCCATAGTACAAAAGTAACCTGCCTGAACTTAACATGCCTGCAGCTCTTATTTCTCATTTATCTTTATTGCGTCAGCTGAAGCTCCAACCTGACCACATTCCACCGCACAAAATAAACCTGCCTGAACATAACATGCCTGCAGCTCTTATTTCTCATTTATCTTTATTGGGTCAGCTGAAGCTGCAACCTGACCACATTCCACAGCACAAAAGAAATCTGCCTGAGCATAACATGCCTGCAGCTCTTATTTCTCATTTATCTTTATTGCGTCAGATGAAGCTCCAACCTGACCACATTCCACAGCACAAACATAACCTGCCTGAGCAAGACATCGCTACAGTCGTTCTCTAACTTATTTTCATTCCGTCAGATGAAGCTCCAACCTGACCACATTCCACAGCACAAACGTAACCTGCCTGAGCAAGACATTGCTACAGTTGTTCTCTCACTTATTTTCATTCCGTCAGATGAAGCTCCAACCTGACCACATTCCACAGCACAAACGTAACCTGCCTGAGCAAGACATCGCTACAGTCGTTCTCTCACTTATTTTAGTTCCGTCAGATGAAGCTCCAGCCTGACCACATTCCATAGCACAAAAGAAACCTGCCTAAACAAGACATCGCTACAGTTGTTCTCTCACTTATTTTTATACCATCACATGAAGCTCCAACCTGACCATATTCCATAGTACAAAAGTAACCTGCCTGAACATAACATGCCTGCAGCTCTTATTTCTCATTTATCTTTATTGCGTCAGCTGAAGCTCCAACCTGACCACATTCCACCGCACAAAAGAAACCTGCCTGAACATAACATGCCTGCAGCTCTTATTTCTCATTTATCTTTATTGCGTCAGATGAAGTTCCAACCTGACCACATTACACAGCGCATAAGTAACCTGCCTGAACAAGACATCGCTACAGTTGTTCTCTCACTTATTTTCATTCCAACAGACGAAGCTCCAACCTGACCACATTCCATAGCACATAAAAAACCTGCCTTAACAAGACATCACTACCGTTCTATCACTTATTTTTATTCCGACAAAGTTCCAACCTGACCACATTCCATAGCACAAACGTAACCTCCCTGAGCAAGACATCGCTACAGTTGTTCTCTCACTTATTTTCATTCCGTCAGATGAAGCTCCAACCTGACTACATTCCACAGCACAAACATAACCTGCCTGAGCAAGACATCGCTACAGTCGTTCTCTCACTTATTTTCATTCCGTCAGATGAAGCTCCAACCTGACCACATTCCACAGCACAAACGTGACCTGCCTGAGCAAGACATTGCTACAGTTGTTCTCTCACTTATTTTCATTCTGTCAGATGAAGCTCCAACCTGACCACATTCCACAGCACAAACGTAACCTGCCTGAGCAAGACATCGCTACAGTCGTTCTCTCACTTATTTTCATTCCGTCAGATGAAGCTCCAACCTGACCACATTCCATAGCACAAAAGAAACCTGCCTAAACAAGACATCGCTACAGTTGTTCTCTCTCTTATTTTTATACCGTCACATGAAGCTCCAACCTGACCATATTCCATAGTACAAAAGTAACCTGCCTGAACATAACATGCCTGCAGCTCTTATTTCTCATTTATCTTTATTGCGTCAGCTGAAGCTCCAACCTGACCACATTCCACTGCACAAAAGAAACCTGCCTGAACATAACATGCCTGCAGCTCTTATTTCTCATTTATCTTTATTGAGTCAGATAAGGCTCCAACCTGACCACATTCCACAGCACAAAAGTAACCTGCCTGAACATAACATGCCTGCAGCTCTTATTTCTCATTTATCTTTATTGCGTCAGCTGAAGCTGCATCCTGACCACATTCCACAGCACAAAAGAAACCTGCCTTAACAAGACATCACTACCGTTCTATCACTTATTTTTATACCGTCACACGAAGCTCCAACCTGACCATATTCCATAGTACAAAAGTAACCTGCCTGAACATAGCATGCCTGCAGCTCTTATTTCTCATTTGTCTTTATTGCGTCAGCTGAAGCTCCAACCTGACCACATTACACAGCACAAAAGAAACCTGCCTTAACAAGACATCACTACCGTTCTATCACTTATTTTTATACCGTCACACGAAGCTCCATCCTGACCATATTCCATAGTACAAAAGTAACCTGCCTGAACATAACATGCCTGCAGCTCTTATTTCTCATTTATCTTTATTGCGTCAGATGAAGTTCCAACCTGACCACATTACACAGCGCATAAGTAACCTGCCAGAACAAGACATTGCTACAGTTGTTCTCTCACTTATTTTCATTCCAACAGACGAAGCTCCAACCTGACCACATTCCATAGCACATAAAAAACCTGCCTTAACAAGACATCACTACCGTTCTATCACTTATTTTTATTCCGACAAAGTTCCAACCTGACCACATTCCACAGCACAAACGTAACCTGCCTGAGCAAGACATCGCTACAGTCGTTCTCTCACTTATTTTCATTCCGTCAGATGAAGCTCCAACCTGACCACATTCCACAGCACAAACGTAACCTGCCTGAGCAAGACATTGCTACAGTTGTTCTCTCACTTATTTTCATTCCATCAGATGAAGCTCCAACCTGACCACATTCCACTGCACAAACGTAACCTGCCTGAGCAAGACATCGCTACAGTCGTTCTCTCACTTATTTTCATTCCGTCAGATGAAGCTCCAACCTTACCACATTCCACAGCACAAACATAACCTGCCTGAGCAAGACATTGCTACAGTCGTTCTCTCACTTATTTTCATTCCGTCAGATGAAGCTCCAACCTGACCACATTCCACAGCACAAACGTAACCTGCCTGAACATAACATGCCTGCAGCTCTTATTTCTCATTTATCTTTATTGCGTCAGCTGAAGCTCCAACCTGACCACATTCCACAGCACAAAAGAAACCTGCCTGAACATAACATGCCTGCAGCTCTTATTTCTCATTTATTTTTATTGCGTCAGATGAAGCTCCAACCTGACCACATTCCACAGCACAAACGTAACCTGCCTGAGCAAGACATCGCTACAGTCGTTCTCTCACTTATTTTCATTCCGTCAGATGAAGCTCCAACCTGACCACATTCCATAGCACATAAAAAACCTGCCTTAACAAGACATCACTACCATTCTATCACTTAATTCTATTCCGACAAAGTTCCAACCTGACCACATTCCATAGCACAAACGTAACCTGCCTGAGCAAGACATTGCTACAGTTGTTCTCCCACTTATTTTCATTCCGTCAGATGAAGCTCCAACCTGACCACATTCCACAGCACAAACGTAATTTGCCTGAGAAAGACATTGCTACAGTTGTTCTCTCACTTATTTTCATTCCGTCAGATGAAGCTCCAACCTGACCACATTCCATAGCACAAAAGAAACCTGCCTAAACAAGACATCGCTACAGTTGTTCTCTCTCTTATTTTTATACCGTCACATGAAGCTCCAACCTGACCATATTCCATAGTACAAAAGTAACCTGCCTGAACATAACATGCCTGCAGCTCTTATTTCTCATTTATCTTTATTGCGTCAGCTGAAGCTCCAACCTGACCACATTCCACTGCACAAAAGAAACCTGCCTGAACATAACATGCCTGCAGCTCTTATTTCTCATTTATCTTTATTGAGTCAGATGAAGCTCCAACCTGACCACATTCCACAGCACAAAAGTAACCTGCCTGAACATAACATGCCTGCAGCTCTTATTTCTCATTTATCTTTATTGCGTCAGCTGAAGCTGCATCCTGACCACATTCCACAGCACAAAAGAAACCTGCCTTAACAAGACATCACTACCGTTCTCTCACTTATTTTCATTCCGTCAGATGAAGCTCCAACCTGACCACATTCCACAGCACAAACGTAACTTGCCTGAGCAAGACATCGCTACAGTTGTTCTCTCACTTATTTTCATTCCGTCAGATGAAGCTCCAACCTGACCACATTACACAGCACAAAAGAAACCTGCCTTAACAAGACATCACTACCATTCTATCACTTATTTTTATACCGTCACACGAAGCTCCATCCTGACCATATTCCATAGTACAAAAGTAACCTGCCTGAACATAACATGCCTGCAGCTCTTATTTCTCATTTATCTTTATTGGGTCAGCTGAAGCTGCAACCTGACCACATTCCACAGCACAAAAGAAACCTGCCTGAACATAACATGCCTGCAGCTTCTATTTCTCATTTATTTTTATTGCGTCAGATGAAGCTCCAACCTGAACACATTCCACATCACAAACGTAACTTGCCTGAGCAAGACATCGCTACAGTTGTTCTCTCACTTATTTTCATTCTGTCTGATGAAGCTCCAACCTGACCACATTCCACAGCACAAACGTAACCTGCCTGAGCAAGACATCGCTACAGTTGTTCTCTCACTTATTTTTATACCGTCACATGAAGCTCCAACCTGACCACATTCCATAGTACAAAAGTTACCTGCCTGAACATAACATGCCTGCAGCTCTTATTTCTCATTTATCTTTATTGGGTCAGCTGAAGCTGCAACCTGACCACATTCCACAGCACAAAAGAAACCTGCCTGAACATAACATGCCTGCAGCTTCTATTTCTCATTTATTTTTATTGCGTCAGATGAAGCTCCAACCTGAACACATTCCACAGCACAAACGTAACTTGCCTGAGCAAGACATCGCTACAGTTGTTCTCTCACTTATTTTCATTCTGTCTGATGAAGCTCCAACCTGACCACATTCCACAGCACAAACATAACCTGCCTGAGCAAGACATCGCTACAGTCGTTCTCTCACTTATTTTCATTCCGTCAGATGAAGCTCCAACCTGACCACATTACACAGCGCAAACGTAAGCTGCCTGAGCAAAACATTGCTACAGTTGTTCTCTCACTTATTTTCATTCCGTCAGATGAAGCTCCAACCTGACCACATTCCACAGCACAAACGTAACCTGCCTGAGCAAGACATCGCTACAGTTGTTCTCTCACTTATTTTCATTCCGTCAGATGAAGCTCCAACCTGACCACATTCCACAGCACAAACGTAACCTGCCTGAGCAAGACATCACTACAGTCGTTCTCTCACTTATTTTCATTCCGTCAGATGAAGCTCCAACCTGACCACATTCAATAGCACAAATGAAACCTGCCTAAACAAGACATCGCTACAGTTGTTCTCTCACTTATTTTTATACCGTCACATGAAGCTCCAACCTGACCACATTCCACAGTACAAAAAGTAACCTGCCTGAACATAACATGCCTTCAGCTCTTATTTCTCATTTATCTTTATTGCGTCAGATGAAGCTCCAACCTGACCACATTCCACAGCACAAACGTAACCTGCCTGAACATAACATGCCTGCAGCTCTTATTTCTTATTTATCTTTATTGGGTGAGCTGAAGCTCCAACCTGACCACATTCCACAGCACAAAAGAGACCTGCCTGAACATAACATGCCTGCAGCTCTTATATCTCATTTATTTTTATTGCGTCAGATGAAGCTCCAACCTAGCCACATTCCACAGCACAAACGTAACCTGCCTGAGCAAGACATCGCTACAGTCGTTCTCTCACTTATTTTCATTCCGTCAGATGAAGCTCCAACCTGACCACATTCCATAGCACATAAAAAACCTGCCTTAACAAGACATCACTACCGTTCTATCACTTATTTTTATTCCGAGAAAGTTCCAACCTGACCACATTCCATAGCACAAACGTAACCTGCCTGAGCAAGACATCGCTACAGTTGTTCTCTCACTTAATTTCATTCCGTCAGATGAAGCTCCAACCTGACCACATTCCACAGCACAAACGTAACTTGCCTGAGCAAGACATTGCTACAGTTGTTCTCTCACTTATTTTCATTCCGTCAGATGAAGCTCCAACCTGACCACATTACACAGCACACAAAAAACCTGCCTTAACAAGACATCACTACCGTTCTATCACTTATTTTTATACCATCACATGAAGCTCCAACCTGACCATATTCCATAGTGCAAAAGTAACCTGCCTGAACATAACATGCCTGCAGTCTTATTTCTCATTTATCTTTATTGCGTCAGCTGAAGCTCCAACCTGACCACATTCCACCGCACAAAAAAAACCTGCCTGAACATAACATGCCTGCAGCTCTTATTTCTCATTTATCTTTATTGCGTCAGATGAAGCTCCAACCTGACCACATTCCACAGCACAAACGTAACCTGCCTGAACATAACATGCCTGCAGCTCTTATTTCTCATTTATCTTTATTGGGTCAGCTGAAGCTGCAACCTGACCACATTCCACAGCACAAAAGAAACCTGCCTGAACATAAAATGCCTGCAGCTCTTATTTCTCATTTATCTTTATTGCGTTAGATGAAGTTCCAACCTGACCACATTACACAGCGCATAAGTAACCTGCCAGAACAAGACATCGCTACAGTTGTTCTCTCACTTATTTTCATTCCAACAGACGAAGCTCCAACCTGACCACATTCCATAGCACATAAAAAACCTGCCTTAACAAGACATCACTTATTTTTATTCCGACAAAGTTCCAACCTGACCACATTCCATAGCACAAACGTAACCAGCCTGAGCAAGACATCGCTACAGTTGTTCTCTCACTTATTTTCATTCCGTCAGATGAAGCTCCAACCTGAACACATTCCATAGTACAAAAGTAACCTGCCTGAACATAACATGCCTGCAGCTCTTATTTCTCATTTATCTTTATTGCGTCAGCTGAAGCTCCAACCTGACCATATTCCACAGCACAAAAGAAACCTGCCTGAACATAACATGCCTGCAGATCTTATTTCTCATGTATCTTTATTGCGTCAGATGAAGCTCCAACCTGACCACATTCCACAGCACAAACGTAACCTGCCTGAACATAACATGCCTGCAGCTCTTATTTCTCATTTATCTTTATTGCGTCAGCTGAAGCTCCAACCTGACCACATTCCACAGCACAAAAGAAACCTGCCTTAACAAGACATCACTACCGTTCTATCACTTATTTTTATACCGTCACACGAAGCTCCATCCTGACCATATTCCATAGTACAAAAGTAACCTGCCTGAACTTAACATGCCTGCAGCTCTTATTTCTCATTTATCTTTATTGCGTCAGCTGAAGCTCCAACCTGACCACATTCCACCGCACAAAATAAACCTGCCTGAACATAACATGCCTGCAGCTCTTATTTCTCATTTATCTTTATTGGGTCAGCTGAAGCTGCAACCTGACCACATTCCACAGCACAAAAGAAATCTGCCTGAGCATAACATGCCTGCAGCTCTTATTTCTCATTTATCTTTATTGCGTCAGATGAAGCTCCAACCTGACCACATTCCACAGCACAAACATAACCTGCCTGAGCAAGACATCGCTACAGTCGTTCTCTAACTTATTTTCATTCCGTCAGATGAAGCTCCAACCTGACCACATTCCACAGCACAAACGTAACCTGCCTGAGCAAGACATTGCTACAGTTGTTCTCTCACTTATTTTCATTCCGTCAGATGAAGCTCCAACCTGACCACATTCCACAGCACAAACGTAACCTGCCTGAGCAAGACATCGCTACAGTCGTTCTCTCACTTATTTTAGTTCCGTCAGATGAAGCTCCAGCCTGACCACATTCCATAGCACAAAAGAAACCTGCCTAAACAAGACATCGCTACAGTTGTTCTCTCACTTATTTTTATACCATCACATGAAGCTCCAACCTGACCATATTCCATAGTACAAAAGTAAACTGCCTGAACATAACATGCCTGCAGCTCTTATTTCTCATTTATCTTTATTGCGTCAGCTGAAGCTCCAACCTGACCACATTCCACCGCACAAAAGAAACCTGCCTGAACATAACATGCCTGCAGCTCTTATTTCTCATTTATCTTTATTGCGTCAGATGAAGTTCCAACCTGACCACATTACATAGCGCATAAGTAACCTGCCTGAACAAGACATCGCTACAGTTGTTCTCTCACTTATTTTCATTCCAACAGACGAAGCTCCAACCTGACCACATTCCATAGCACATAAAAAACCTGCCTTAACAAGACATCACTACCGTTCTATCACTTATTTTTATTCCGACAAAGTTCCAACCTGACCACATTCCATAGCACAAACGTAACCTGCCTGAGCAAGACATCGCTACAGTTGTTCTCTCACTTATTTTCATTCCGTCAGATGAAGCTCCAACCTGACTACATTCCACAGCACAAACATAACCTGCCTGAGCAAGACATCGCTACAGTCGTTCTCTCACTTATTTTCATTCCGTCAGATGAAGCTCCAACCTGACCACATTCCACAGCACAAACGTGACCTGCCTGAGCAAGACATTGCTACAGTTGTTCTCTCACTTATTTTCATTCTGTCAGATGAAGCTCCAACCTGACCACATTCCACAGCACAAACGTAACCTGCCTGAGCAAGACATCGCTACAGTCGTTCTCTCACTTATTTTCATTCCGTCAGATGAAGCTCCAACCTGACCACATTCCATAGCACAAAAGAAACCTGCCTAAACAAGACATCGCTACAGTTGTTCTCTCTCTTATTTTTATACCGTCACATGAAGCTCCAACCTGACCATATTCCATAGTACAAAAGTAACCTGCCTGAACATAACATGCCTGCAGCTCTTATTTCTCATTTATCTTTATTGCGTCAGCTGAAGCTCCAACCTGACCACATTCCACTGCACAAAAGAAACCTGCCTGAACATAACATGCCTGCAGCTCTTATTTCTCATTTATCTTTATTGAGTCAGATAAGGCTCCAACCTGACCACATTCCACAGCACAAAAGTAACCTGCCTGAACATAACATGCCTGCAGCTCTTATTTCTCATTTATCTTTATTGCGTCAGCTGAAGCTGCATCCTGACCACATTCCACAGCACAAAAGAAACCTGCCTTAACAAGACATCACTACCGTTCTATCACTTATTTTTATACCGTCACACGAAGCTCCAACCTGACCATATTCCATAGTACAAAAGTAACCTGCCTGAACATAGCATGCCTGCAGCTCTTATTTCTCATTTGTCTTTATTGCGTCAGCTGAAGCTCCAACCTGACCACATTACACAGCACAAAAGAAACCTGCCTTAACAAGACATCACTACCGTTCTATCACTTATTTTTATACCGTCACACGAAGCTCCATCCTGACCATATTCCATAGTACAAAAGTAACCTGCCTGAACATAACATGCCTGCAGCTCTTATTTCTCATTTATCTTTATTGCGTCAGATGAAGTTCCAACCTGACCACATTACACAGCGCATAAGTAACCTGCCAGAACAAGACATTGCTACAGTTGTTCTCTCACTTATTTTCATTCCAACAGACGAAGCTCCAACCTGACCACATTCCATAGCACATAAAAAACCTGCCTTAACAAGACATCACTACCGTTCTATCACTTATTTTTATTCCGACAAAGTTCCAACCTGACCACATTCCACAGCACAAACGTAACCTGCCTGAGCAAGACATCGCTACAGTCGTTCTCTCACTTATTTTCATTCCGTCAGATGAAGCTCCAACCTGACCACATTCCACAGCACAAACGTAACCTGCCTGAGCAAGACATTGCTACAGTTGTTCTCTCACTTATTTTCATTCCATCAGATGAAGCTCCAACCTGACCATATTCCATAGTACAAAAGTAACCTGCCTGAACATAACATGCCTGCAGCTCTTATTTCTCATTTATCTTTATTGCGTCAGCTGAAGCTCCAACCTGACCACATTCCACAGCACAAACATAACCTGCCTGAGCAAGACATCGCTACAGTCGTTCTCTAACTTATTTTCATTCCGTCAGATGAAGCTCCAACCTGACCACATTCCACAGCACAAACGTAACCTGCCTGAGCAAGACATTGCTACAGTTGTTCTCTCACTTATTTTCATTCCGTCAGATGAAGCTCCAACCTGACCACATTCCACAGCACAAACGTAACCTGCCTGAGCAAGACATCGCTACAGTTGTTCTCTCACTTATTTTCATTCCGTCAGATGAAGCTCCAACCTGACCACATTCCATAGCACAAAAGAAACCTGCCTAAACAAGACATCGCTACAGTTGTTCTCTCACTTATTTTTATACCGTCACATGAAGCTCCAACCTGACCATATTCCATAGTACAAAAGTAAACTGCCTGAACATAACATGCCTGCAGCTCTTATTTCTCATTTATCTTTATTGCGTCAGCTGAAGCTCCAACCTGACCACATTCCACCGCACAAAAGAAACCTGCCTGAACATAACATGCCTGCAGCTCTTATTTCTCATTTATCTTTATTGCGTCAGATGAAGTTCCAACCTGACCACATTACACAGCGCATAAGTAACCTGCCTGAACAAGACATCGCTACAGTTGTTCTCTCACTTATTTTCATTCCAACAGACGAAGCTCCAACCTGACCACATTCCATAGCACATAAAAAACCTGCCTTAACAAGACATCACTACCGTTCTATCACTTATTTTTATTCCGACAAAGTTCCAACCTGACCACATTCCATAGCACAAACATAACCTGCCTGAGCAAGACATCGCTACAGTTGTTCTCTCACTTATTTTCATTCCGTCAGATGAAGCTCCAACCTGACTACATTCCACAGCACAAACATAACCTGCCTGAGCAAGACATCGCTACAGTTGTTCTCTCACTTATTTTCATTCTGTCAGATGAAGCTCCAACCTGACCACATTCCTCTGCACAAACGTAACCTGCCTGAGCAAGACATCGCTACAGTCGTTCTCTCACTTATTTTCATTCCGTCAGATGAAGCTCCAACCTGACCACATTCCATAGCACAAAAGAAACCTGCCTAAACAAGACATCGCTACAGTTGTTCTCTCTCTTATTTTTATACCGTCACATGAAGCTCCAACCTGACCATATTCCATAGTACAAAAGTAACCTGCCTGAACATAACATGCCTGCAGCTCTTATTTCTCATTTATCTTTATTGCGTCAGCTGAAGCTCCAACCTGACCACATTCCACTGCACAAAAGAAACCTGCCTGAACATAACATGCCTGCAGCTCTTATTTCTCATTTATCTTTATTGAGTCAGATGAAGCTCCAACCTGACCACATTCCACAGCACAAAAGTAACCTGCCTGAACATAACATGCCTGCAGCTCTTATTTCTCATTTATCTTTATTGCGTCAGCTGAAGCTGCATCCTGACCACATTCCACAGCACAAAAGAAACCTGCCTTAACAAGACATCACTACCGTTCTATCACTTATTTTTATATCGTCACACGAAGCTCCAACCTGACCATATTCCATAGTACAAAAGTAACCTGCCTGAACATAGCATGCCTGCAGCTCTTATTTCTCATTTATCTTTATTGCGTCAGCTGAAGCTCCAACCTGACCACATTACACAGCACAAAAGAAACCTGCCTTAACAAGACATCACTACCGTTCTATCACTTATTTTTATACCGTCACACGAAGCTCCATCCTGACCATATTCCATAGTACAAAAGTAACCTGCCTGAACATAACATGCCTGCAGCTCTTATTTCTCATTTATCTTTATTGCGTCAGATGAAGTTCCAACCTGACCACATTACACAGCGCATAAGTAACCTGCCAGAACAAGACATTGCTACAGTTGTTCTCTCACTTATTTTCATTCCAACAGACGAAGCTCCAACCTGACCACATTCCATAGCACATAAAAAACCTGCCTTAACAAGACATCACTACCGTTCTATCACTTATTTTTATTCCGACAAAGTTCCAACCTGACCACATTCCATATCACAAATGTAACCTGCCTGAGCAAGACATCGCTACAGTTGTTCTCTCACTTATTTTCATTCCGTCAGATGAAGCTCCAACCTGACCACATTCCACAGCACAAACGTAACCTGCCTGAGCAAGACATCGCTACAGTCGTTCTCTCACTTATTTTCATTCCATCAGATGAAGCTCCAACCTGACCACATTCCACAGCACAAACGTAACCTGCCTGAGCAAGACATTGCTACAGTTGTTCTCTCACTTATTTTCATTCCATCAGATGAAGCTCCAACCTGACCACATTCCACAGCACAAACGTAACCTGCCTGAGCAAGACATCGCTACAGTCGTTCTCTCACTTATTTTCATTCCGTCAGATGAAGCTCCAACCTAACCACATTCCACAGCACAAACATAACCTGCCTGAGCAAGACATCGCTACAGTCGTTCTCTCACTTATTTTCATTCCGTCAGATGAAGCTCCAACCTGACCACATTCCACAGCACAAACGTAACCTGCCTGAACATAACATGCCTGCAGCTCTTATTCCTCATTTATCTTTATTGCGTCAGCTGAAGCTCCAACCTGACCACATTCCACAGAAAAAAAGAAACCTGCCTGAACATAACATGCCTGCAGCTCTTATTTCTCATTTATTTTTATTGCGTCAGATGAAGCTCCAACCTGACCACATTCCACAGCACCAACGTAACCTGCCTGAGCAAGACATCGCTACAGTCGTTCTCTCACTTATTTTCATTCCGTCAGATGAAGCTCCAACCTGACCACATTCCATAGCACATAAAAAACCTGCCTTAACAAGACATCACTACCATTCTATCACTTATTTCTATTCCGACAAAGTTCCAACCTGAACACATTCCATAGCACAAACGTAACCTGCCTGAGCAAGACATCGCTACAGTTGTTCTCCCACTTATTTTCATTCCGTCAGATGAAGCTCCAACCTGACCACATTCCACAGCACAAACGTAATTTGCCTGAGAAAGACATTGCTACAGTTGTTCTCTCACTTATTTTCATTCCGTCAGATGAAGCTCCAACCTGACCACATTACACAGCACAAAAGAAACCTGCCTTAACAAGACACCACTACCGTTCTATCACTTATTTTTATACCGTCACACGAAGCTCCATCCTGACCATATTCCATAGTACAAAAGTAACCTGCCTGAACATAACATGCCTGCAGCTCTTATTTCTCATTTATCTTTATTGCGTCAGATGAAGTTCCAACCTGACCACATTACACAGCGCATAAGTAACCTGCCAGAACAAGACATTGCTACAGTTGTTCTCTCACTTATTTTCATTCCAACAGACGAAGCTCCAACCTGACCACATTCCACAGCACAAACGTAACCTGCCTGAACATAACATGCCTGCAGCTCTTATTTCTCATTTATCTTTATTGCGTCAGCTGAAGCTCCAACCTGACCACATTCCACCGCACAAAAGAAACCTGCCTGAACATAACATGCCTGCAGCTCTTATTTCTCATTTATCTTTATTGCGTCAGATGAAGCTCCAACCTGACCACATTCCACAGCACAAACGTAACCTGCCTGAACATAACATGCCTGCAGCTCTTATTTCTCATTTATCTTTATTGGGTCAGCTGAAGCTGCAACCTGACCACATTCCACAGCACAAAAGAAATCTGCCTGAACATAACATGCCTGCAGCTCTTATTTCTCATTTATCTTTATTGCGTCAGATGAAGCTCCAACCTGACCACATTCCACAGCACAAACATAACCTGCCTGAGCAAGACATCGCTACAGTCGTTCTCTCACTTATTTTCATTCCGTCAGATGAAGCTCCAACCTGACCACATTCCACAGCACAAACGTAACCTGCCTGAGCAAGACATTGCTACAGTTGTTCTCTCACTTATTTTCATTCCGTCAGATGAAGCTCCAACCTGACCACATTCCACAGCACAAACGTAACCTGCCTGAGCAAGACATCGCTACAGTCGTTCTCTCACTTATTTTCATTCCGTCAGATGAAGCTCCAACCTGACCAAATTCCATAGCACAAAAGAAACCTGCCTAAACAAGACATCGCTACAGTTGTTCTCTCACTTATTTTTATACCGTCACATGAAGCTCCAACCTGACCATATTCCATAGTACAAAAGTAACCTGCCTGAACATAACATGCCTGCAGCTCTTATTTCTCATTTATCTTTATTGCGTCAGCTGAAGCTCCAACCTGACCACATTCCACCGCACAAAAGAAACCTGCCTGAACATAACATGCCTGCAGCTCTTATTTCTCATTTATCTTTATTGCGTCAGATGAAGTTCCAACCTGACCACATTACACAGCGCATAAGTAACCTGCCTGAACAAGACATCGCTACAGTTGTTCTCTCACTTATTTTCATTCCAACAGACGAAGCTCCAACCTGACCACATTCCATAGCACATAAAAAACCTGCCTTAACAAGACATCACTACCGTTCTATCACTTATTTTTATTCCGACAAAGCTCCAACCTGACCACATTCCATAGCACAAACGTAACCTCCCTGAGCAAGACATCGCTACAGTTGTTCTCTCACTTATTTTCATTCCGTCAGATGAAGCTCCAACCTGACTACATTCCACAGCACAAACATAACCTGCCTGAGCAAGACATCGCTACAGTCATTCTCTCACTTATTTTCATTCCGTCAGATGAAGCTCCAACCTGACTACATTCCACAGCACAAACATAACCTGCCTGAGCAAGACATCGCTACAGTCATTCTCTCACTTATTTTCATTCCGTCAGATGAAGCTCCAACCTGACCACATTCCACAGCACAAACGTGACCTGCCTGAGCAAGACATTGCTACAGTTGTTCTCTCACTTATTTTCATTCTGTCAGATGAAGCTCCAACCTGACCACATTCCTCAGCACAAACGTAACCTGCCTGAGCAAGACATCGCTACAGTCGTACTCTCACTTATTTTCATTCCTTCAGATGAAGCTCCAACCTGACCACATTCCATAGCACAAAAGAAACCTGCCTAAACAAGACATCGCTACAGTTGTTCTCTCTCTTATTTTTATACCGTCACATGAAGCTCCAACCTGACCATATTCCATAGTACAAAAGTAACCTGCCTGAACATAACATGCCTGCAGCTCTTATTTCTCATTTATCTTTATTGCGTCAGCTGAAGCTCCAACCTGACCACATTCCACTGCACAAAAGAAACCTGCCTGAACATAACATGCCTGCAGCTCTTATTTCTCATTTTTCTTTATTGAGTCAGATGAAGCTCCAACCTGACCACATTCCACAGCACAAAAGTAACCTGCCTGAACATAACATGCCTGCAGCTCTTATTTCTCATTTATCTTTATTGCGTCAGCTGAAGCTGCATCCTGACCACATTCCACAGCACAAAAGAAACCTGCCTTAACAAGACATCACTACCGTTCTATCACTTATTTTTATACCGTCACACGAAGCTCCATCCTGACCATATTCCATAGTACAAAAGTAACCTGCCTGAACATAACATGCCTGCATCTCTTATTTCTCATTTATCTTTATTGCGTCAGATGAAGTTCCAACCTGACCACATTACACAGCACAAACGTAACCTGCCTGAGCAAGACATCGCTACAGTCGTTCTCTCACTTATTTTCATTCCGTCAGATGAAGCTCCAACCTGACCACATTCCACAGCACAAACGTAACCTGCCTGAGCAAGACATTGCTACAGTCGTTCTCTCACTTATTTTCATTCCGTCAGATGAAGCTCCAACCTGACCACATTCCACAGCACAAACGTAACCTGCCTGAGCAAGACATCGCTACAGCCGTTCTATCACTTATTTTCATTCCGTCAGATGAAGCTCCAACCTGACCACATTCCACAGCACAAACGTAACCTGCCTGAGCAATACATCGCTACAGTCGTTCTCCCACTTATTTTCATTCCGTCAGATGAAGCTCCAACCTGACCACATTCCACAGCACAAACGTTACCTGCCTGAGCAAGACATTGCTACAGTTGTTCTCTCACTTATTTTCATTCCTTCAGATGAAGCTCCAACCTGACCACATTCCACAGCACAAACATAACCTGCCTGAGCAAGACATCGCTACAGTCGTTCTCTCACTTATTTTCATTCCGTCAGATGAAGCTCCAACCTGACCACATTCCACAGCACAAACGTAACCTGCCTGAGCAAGACATCGCTACAGTTGTTCTCTCACTTATTTTTATACCATCACATGAAACTCCAACCTGACCATATTCCACAGCACAAACGTAACCTGCCTGAGCAAGACATCGCTACAGTCGTTCTCTCACTTATTTTCATTCCGTCAGATGAAGCTCCAACCTGACCACATTCCATAGCACAAAAGAAATCTGCCTTAACAAGACATCACTTCCGTTCTATCACTTATTTTTATACCGTCACATGAAGCTCCATCCTGACCATATTCTATAGTACAAAAGTAACCTGCCTGAACATAATATGCCTGCAGCTCTTATTTCTCATTTATCTTTATTGCGTCAGATGAAGTTCCAACCTGACCACATTACACAGCGCATAAGTAACCTGCCAGAACAAGACATTGCTACAGTTGTTCTCTCACTTATTTTCATTCCAACAGACGAAGCTCCAACCTGACCACATTCCATAGCACATAAAAAACCTGCCTTAACAAGACATCACTACCGTTCTATCACTTATTTTTATTCCGACAAAGTTCCAACCTGACCACATTCCACAGCACAAAAGTAACCTGCCTGAGCAAGACATCGCTACAGTTGTTCTCTCACTTATTTTAATTCCGTCAGATGAAGCTCCAACCTGACCACATTCCACAGCACAAACATAACCTGCCTGAGCAAGACATCGCTACAGTCGTTCTCTCACTTATTTTCATTCCGTCAGATGAAGCTCCAACCTGACCACATTCCACAGCACAAACGTAACCTGCCTAAGCAAGACATCGCTACAGTTGTTCTCTCACTTATTTTTATACCGTCACATGAAACTCCAACCTGACCATATTCCACAGCACAAACGTAATTTGCCTGAGCAAGACATCGCTACAGTCGTTCTCTCACTTATTTTCATTCCGTCAGATGAAGCTCCAACCTGACCACATTCCATAGCACAAAAGAAACCTGCCTTAACAAGACATCACTACCGTTCTATCACTTATTTTTATACCGTCACATGAAGCTCCAACCTGACCATATTCTATAGTACAAAAGTAACCTGCCTGAACATAACATGCCTGCAGCTCTTATTTCTCATTTATCTTTATTGCGTCAGATGAAGCTCCAACCTGACCACATTACACAGCACATAAGTAACCTGCCGGAACAAGACATCGCTACAGTTGTTCTCTAACTTATTTTTATACCGTCACACGAAGCTCCAACCTGACCACATTCCATATACAAAAGAAACCTGCCTAAACAAGACATTGCTACAACCGTTCTATCACTTATTTTCATTCCGTCAGATGAAGCTTCAACCTGACCACATTCCACAGCACAAATGTAACCTGCCTGAGCAAGACATCGCTACAGCCGTTCTATCACTTATTTTCATTCCGTCAGATGAAGCTCCAACCTGACCACATTCCACAGCACAAACGTAACCTGCCTGAGCAAGACATTGCTACAGTCGTTCTATCACTTATTTTCATTCCGTCAGATGAAGCTCCAAACTGACCACATTCCACAGCACAAACGTAACCTGCCTGAGCAAGACATCGCTACAGCCGTTCTATCACTTATTTTCATTCCGTCAGATGAAGCTCCAACCTGACCACATTCCACAGCACAAACGTAACCTGCCTGAGCAATACATAGCTACAGTCGTTCTCCCACTTATTTTCATTCCGTCAGATGAAGCTCCAACCTGACCACATTCCACAGCACAAACGTAACCTGCCTGAGCAAGACATTGTTACAGTTGTTCTCTCACTTATTTTCATTCCGTCAGATGAAGCTCCAACCTGACCACATTCCACAGCACAAACATAACCTGCCTGAGCAAGACATCGCTACAGTTGTTCTCTCACTTATTTTTATACTGTCACATGAAACTCCAACCTGACCATATTCCACAGCACAAACGTAACCTGCCTGAGCAAGACATCGCTACAGTCGTTCTCTCACTTATTTTCATTCCGTCAGATGAAGCTCCAACCTGACCACATTCCATAGCACAAAAGAAACCTGCCTTAACAAGACATCACTACCGTTCTATCACTTATTTTTATACCGTCACATGAAGCTCCATCCTGACCATATTCTATAGTACAAAAGTAAACTGCCTAAACATAACATGCCTGCAGCTCTTATTTCTCATTTATCTTTATTGCGTCAGATGAAGTTCCAACCTGACCACATTACACAGCGCATAAGTAACCTGCCGGAACAAGACATCGCTACAGTTGTTCTCTCACTTATTTTCATTCCAACAGACGAAGCTCCAACCTGACCACATTCCATAGCACATAAAAAACCTGCCTTAACAAGACATCACTACCGTTCTATCACTTATTTTTATTCCGACAAAGTTCCAACCTGACCACATTCCACAGCACAAACGTAACCTGCCTGAGCAAGATATCGCTACAGTCGTTCTCTCACTTATTTTCATTCCGTCAGATGAAGCTCCAACCTGACCACATTCCACAGCACAAACATAACCTGCCTGAGCAAGACATCGCTACAGTCGTTCTCTCACTTATTTTCATTCCGTCAGATGAAGCTCCAACCTGACCACATTCCATAGCACATAAGAAACCTGCCTTAACAAGACATCACTACTGTTCTATCACTTATTTTTATTCTGACAAAGTTCCAACCTGACCACATTCCACAGCACAAACATAACCTGCCTGAGCAAGACATCGCTACAGTCGTTCTCTCACTTATTTTCATTCCGTCAGATGAAGCTCCAACCTGACCACATTCCACAGCACAAACGTAACCTGCCTGAGCAAGACATCGCTACAGTCGTTCTCTCACTTATTTTCATTCCATCAGATGAAGCTCCAACCTGACCACATTCCACAGCACAAACGTAACCTGCCTGAGCAAGACATCGCTACAGCCGTTCTATCACTTATTTTCATTCCGTCAGATGAAGCTCCAACCTGACCACATTCCACAGCACAAACGTAACCTGCCTGAGCAATACATAGCTACAGTCGTTCTCCCACTTATTTTCATTCCGTCAGATGAAGCTCCAACCTGACCACATTCCACAGCACAAACGTAACCTGCCTGAGCAAGACATTGTTACAGTTGTTCTCTCACTTATTTTCATTCCGTCAGATGAAGCTCCAACCTGACCACATTCCACAGCACAAACGTAACCTGCCTGAGCAAGACATCGCTACAGTTGTTCTCTCACTTATTTTTATACCGTCACATGAAACTCCAACCTGACCATATTCCACAGCACAAACGTAACCTGCCTGAGCAAGACATCGCTACAGTCGTTCTCTCACTTATTTTCATTCCGTCAGATGAAGCTCCAACCTGACCACATTCCATAGCACAAAAGAAACCTGCCTTAACAAGACATCACTACCGTTCTATCACTTATTTTTATACCGTCACATGAAGCTCCATCCTGACCATATTCTATAGTACAAAAGTAAACTGCCTAAACATAACATGCCTGCAGCTCTTATTTCTCATTTATCTTTATTGCGTCAGATGAAGTTCCAACCTGACCACATTACACAGCGCATAAGTAACCTGCCGGAACAAGACATCGCTACAGTTGTTCTCTCACTTATTTTCATTCCAACAGACGAAGCTCCAACCTGACCACATTCCATAGCACATAAAAAACCTGCCTTAACAAGACATCACTACCGTTCTATCACTTATTTTTATTCCGACAAAGTTCCAACCTGACCACATTCCACAGCACAAACGTAACCTGCCTGAGCAAGATATCGCTACAGTCGTTCTCTCACTTATTTTCATTCCGTCAGATGAAGCTCCAACCTGACCACATTCCACAGCACAAACATAACCTGCCTGAGCAAGACATCGCTACAGTCGTTCTCTCACTTATTTTCATTCCGTCAGATGAAGCTCCAACCTGACCACATTCCATAGCACATAAGAAACCTGCCTTAACAAGACATCACTACTGTTCTATCACTTATTTTTATTCTGACAAAGTTCCAACCTGACCACATTCCACAGCACAAACATAACCTGCCTGAGCAAGACATCGCTACAGTCGTTCTCTCACTTATTTTCATTCCGTCAGATGAAGCTCCAACCTGACCACATTCCACAGCACAAACATAACCTGCCTGAGCAAGACATTGCTACAGTTGTTCTCTCACTTATTTTCATTCCATCAGATGAAGCTCCAACCTGACCACATTCCACAGCACAAACGTAACCTGCCTGAGCAAGACATCGCTACAGTCGTTCTCTCACTTATTTTCATTCCGTCAGAAGAAGCTCCAACCTGACCAAATTCCATAGCACAAAAGAAACCTGCCTAAACAAGACATCGCTACAGTTGTTCTCTCACTTATTTTTATACCGTCACATGAAGCTCCAACCTGACCATATTCCATAGTACAAAAGTAACCTGCCTGAACATAACATGCCTGCAGCTCTTATTTCTCATTTATCTTTATTGCGTCAGCTGAAGCTCCAACCTGACCACATTCCACCGCACAAAAGAAACCTGCCTGAACATAACATGCCTGCAGCTCTTATTTCTCATTTATCTTTATTGCGTCAGATGAAGTTCCAACCTGACCACATTACACAGCGCATAAGTAACCTGCCTGAACAAGACATCGCTACAGTTGTTCTCTCACTTATTTTCATTCCAACAGACGAAGCTCCAACCTGACCACATTCCATAGCACATAAAAAACCTGCCTTAACAAGACATCACTACCGTTCTATCACTTATTTTTATTCCGACAAAGCTCCAACCTGACCACATTCCATAGCACAAACGTAACCTCCCTGAGCAAGACATCGCTACAGTTGTTCTCTCACTTATTTTCATTCCGTCAGATGAAGCTCCAACCTGAGTACATTCCACAGCACAAACATAACCTGCCTGAGCAAGACATCGCTACAGTCATTCTCTCACTTATTTTCATTCCGTCAGATGAAGCTCCAACCTGACCACATTCCACAGCACAAACGTGACCTGCCTGAGCAAGACATTGCTACAGTTGTTCTCTCACTTATTTTCATTCTGTCAGATGAAGCTCCAACCTGACCACATTCCTCAGCACAAACGTAACCTGCCTGAGCAAGACATCGCTACAGTCGTACTCTCACTTATTTTCATTCCGTCAGATGAAGCTCCAACCTGACCACATTCCATAGCACAAAAGAAACCTGCCTAAACAAGACATCGCTACAGTTGTTCTCTCTCTTATTTTTATACCGTCACATGAAGCTCCAACCTGACCATATTCCATAGTACAAAAGTAACCTGCCTGAACATAACATGCCTGCAGCTCTTATTTCTCATTTATCTTTATTGCGTCAGCTGAAGCTCCAACCTGACCACATTCCACTGCACAAAAGAAACCTGCCTGAACATAACATGCCTGCAGCTCTTATTTCTCATTTATCTTTATTGAGTCAGATGAAGCTCCAACCTGACCACATTCCACAGCACAAAAGTAACCTGCCTGAACATAACATGCCTGCAGCTCTTATTTCTCATTTATCTTTATTGCGTCAGCTGAAGCTGCATCCTGACCACATTCCACAGCAGAAAAGAAACCTGCCTTAACAAGACATCACTACCGTTCTATCACTTATTTTTATACCGTCACACGAAGCTCCAACCTGACCATATTCCATAGTACAAAAGTAACCTGCCTGAACATAGCATGCCTGCAGCTCTTATTTCTCATTTATCTTTATTGCGTCAGCTGAAGCTCCAACCTGACCACATTACACAGCACAAAAGAAACCTGCCTTAACAAGACATCACTACCGTTCTATCACTTATTTTTATACCGTCACACGAAGCTCCATCCTGACCATATTCCATAGTACAAAAGTAACCTGCCTGAACATAACATGCCTGCATCTCTTATTTCTCATTTATCTTTATTGCGTCAGATGAAGTTCCAACCTGACCACATTACACAGCGCATAAGTAACCTGCCAGAACAAGACATTGCTACAGTTGTTCTCTCACTTATTTTCATTCCAACAGACGAAATTCCAACCTGACCACATTCCATAGCACATAAAAAACCTGCCTTAACAAGACATCACTACCGTTCTATCACTTATTTTTATTCCGACAAAGTTCCAACCTGACCACATTCCATAGCACAAACGTAACCTGCCTGAGCAAGACATCGCTACAGTTGTTCTCTCACTTATTTTCATTCCGTCAGATGAAGCTCCAACCTGACCACATTCCACAGCACAAACGTAACCTGCCTGAGCAAGACATCGCTACAGTCGTACTCTCACTTATTTTCATTCCGTCAGATGAAGCTCCAACCTGGCCACATTCCACAGCACAAACGTAACCTGCCTGAGCAAGACATTGCTACAGTTGTTCTCTCACTTATTTTCATTCCATCAGATGAAGCTCCAACCTGACCACATTCCACAGCACAAACGTAACCTGCCTGAGCAAGACATCGCTACAGTCGTTCTCTCACTTATTTTCATTCCGTCAGATGAAGCTCCAACCTAACCACATTCCACAGCACAAACATAACCTGCCTGAGCAAGACATCGCTACAGTCGTTCTCTCACTTATTTTCATTCCGTCAGATGAAGCTCCAACCTGACCACATTCCACAGCACAAACGTAACCTGCCTGAGCAAGATATCGCTACAGTCGTTCTCTCACTTATTTTCATTCTGTCAGATGAAGCTCCAACCTGACCACATTCCACAGCACAAACATAACCTGCCTGAGCAAGACATCGCTACAGTCGTTCTCTCACTTATTTTCATTCCGTCAGATGAAGCTCCAACCTGACCACATTCCATAGCACATAAGAAACCTGCCTTAACAAGACATCACTACTGTTCTAACACTTATTTTTATTCTGACAAAGTTCCAACCTGACCACATTCCACAGCACAAACATAACCTGCCTGAGCAAGACATCGCTACAGTTGTTCTCTCACTTATTTTCATTCCGTCAGATGAAGCTCCAACCTGACCACATTCCACAGCACAAACATAACCTGCCTGAGCAAGACATCGCTACAGTCGTTCTCTCACTTATTTTCATTCCGTCAGATGAAGCTCAAACCTGACCACATTCCACAGCACAAACGTAACCTGCCTGAGCAAGACATCGCTACAGTTGTTCTCTCACTTATTTTTATACCGTCACATGAAACTCCAACCTGACCATATTCCACAGCACAAACGTAACCTGCCTGAGCAAGACATCGCTACAGTCGTTCTCTCACTTATTTTCATTCCGTCAGATGAAGCTCCAACCTGACCACATTCCATAGCACAAAAGAAACTTGCCTTAACAAGACATCACTACCGTTCTATCACTTATTTTTATACCGTCACATGAAGCTCCAACCTGACCATATTCTATAGTACAAAAGTAACCTGCCTGAACATAACATGCCTGCAGCTCTTATTTCTCATTTATCTTTATTGCGTCAGATGAAGCTCCAACCTGACCACATTACACAGCACATAGGTAACCTGCCGGAACAAGACATCGCTACAGTTGTTCTCTCACTTATTTTTATACCGTCACACGAAGCTCCAACCTGACCACATTCCATATACAAAAGAAACCTGCCTAAACAAGACATTGCTACAGCCGTTCTATCACTTATTTTCATTCCGTCAGATGAAGCTCCAACCTGACCACATTCCACAGCACAAATGTAACCTGCCTGACCAAGACATCGCTACAGCCGTTCTATCACTTATTTTCATTCCGTCAGATGAAGCTCCAACCTGACCACATTCCACAGCACAAACGTAACCTGCCTGAGCAAGACATCGCTACAGTCGTTCTCTCACTTATTTTCATTCCGTCAGATGAAGCTCCAACCTGACCACATTCCATAGCACAAAAGAAACTTGCCTTAACAAGACATCACTACCGTTCTATCACTTATTTTTATACCGTCACATGAAGCTCCAACCTGACCATATTCTATAGTACAAAAGTAACCTGCCTGAACATAACATGCCTGCAGCTCTTATTTCTCATTTATCTTTATTGCGTCAGATGAAGCTCCAACCTGACCACATTACACAGCACATAGGTAACCTGCCGGAACAAGACATCGCTACAGTTGTTCTCTCACTTATTTTTATACCGTCACACGAAGCTCCAACCTGACCACATTCCATATACAAAAGAAACCTGCCTAAACAAGACATTGCTACAGCCGTTCTATCACTTATTTTCATTCCGTCAGATGAAGCTCCAACCTGACCACATTCCACAGCACAAATGTAACCTGCCTGACCAAGACATTGCTACAGTCGTTCTCTCACTTATTTTCATTCCGTCAGATGAAGCTCCAACCTGACCACATTCCACAGCACAAACGTAACCTGCCTGAGCAAGACATCGCTACAGCCGTTCTATCACTTATTTTCATTCCGTCAGATGAAGCTCCAACCTGACCACATTCCACAGCACAAACGTAACCTGCCTGAGCAATACATCGCTACAGTCGTTCTCCCACTTATTTTCATTCCATCAGATGAAGCTCCAACCTGACCACATTCCACAGCACAAACGTTACCTGCCTGAGCAAGACATTGCTACAGTTGTTCTCTCACTTATTTTCATTCCTTCAGATGAAGCTCCAACCTGACCACATTCCACAGCACAAACATAACCTGCCTGAGCAAGACATCACTACAGTCGTTCTCTCACTTATTTTCATTCCGTCAGATGAAGCTCCAACCTGACCACATTCCACAGCACAAACGTAACCTGCCTGAGCAAGACATCGCTACAGTTGTTCTCTCACTTATTTTTATACCATCACATGAAACTCCAACCTGACCATATTCCACAGCACAAACGTAACCTGCCTGAGCAAGACATCGCTACAGTCGTTCTCTCACTTATTTTCATTCCGTCAGATGAAGCTCCAACCTGACCACATTCCATAGCACAAAAGAAACCTGCCTTAACAAGACATCACTACCGTTCTATCACTTATTTTTATACCGTCACATGAAGCTCCATCCTGACCATATTCTATAGTACAAAAGTAACCTGCCTGAACATAACATGCCTGCAGCTCTTATTTCTCATTTATCTTTATTGCGTCAGATGAAGTTCCAACCTGACCACATTACACAGCGCATAAGTAACCTGCCAGAACAAGACATTGCTACAGTTGTTCTCTCACTTATTTTCATTCCAACAGACGAAGCTCCAACCTGACCACATTCCATAGCACATAAAAAACCTGCCTTAACAAGACATCACTACCGTTCTATCACTTATTTTTATTCCGACAAAGTTCCAACCTGACCACATTCCACAGCACAAAAGTAACCTGCCTGAGCAAGACATCGCTACAGTTGTTCTCTCACTTATTTTAATTCCGTCAGATGAAGCTCCAACCTGACCACATTCCACAGCACAAACATAACCTGCCTGAGCAAGACATCGCTACAGTCGTTCTCTCACTTATTTTCATTCCGTCAGATGAAGCTCCAACCTGACCACATTCCACAGCACAAACGTAACCTGCCTAAGCAAGACATCGCTACAGTTGTTCTCTCACTTATTTTTATACCGTCACATGAAACTCCAACCTGACCATATTCCACAGCACAAACGTAACCTGCCTGAGCAAGACATCGCTACAGTCGTTCTCTCACTTATTTTCATTCCGTCAGATGAAGCTCCAACCTGACCACATTCCATAGCACAAAAGAAACCTGCCTTAACAAGACATCACTACCGTTCTATCACTTATTTTTATATTGTCACATGAAGCTCCAACCTGACCATATTCTATAGTACAAAAGTAACCTGCCTGAACATAACATGCCTGCAGCTCTTATTTCTCATTTATCTTTATTGCGTCAGATGAAGCTCCAACCTGACCACATTACACAGCACATAAGTAACCTGCCGGAACAAGACATCGCTACAGTTGTTCTCTAACTTATTTTTATACCGTCACACGAAGCTCCAACCTGACCACATTCCATATACAAAAGAAACCTGCCTAAACAAGACATTGCTACAACCGTTCTATCACTTATTTTCATTCTGTCAGATGAAGCTTCAACCTGACCACATTCCACAGCACAAATGTAACCTGCCTGAGCAAGACATCGCTACAGCCGTTCTATCACTTATTTTCATTCCGTCAGATGAAGCTCCAACCTGACCACATTCCACAGCACAAACGTAACCTGCCTGAGCAAGACATCGCTACAGTCGTTCTCTCACTTATTTTCATTCCGTCAGATGAAGCTCCAACCTGACCACATTCCACAGCACAAACGTAACCTGCCTGAGCAAGACATTGCTACAGTCGTTCTATCACTTATTTTCATTCCGTCAGATGAAGCTCCAAACTGACCACATTCCACAGCACAAACGTAACCTGCCTGAGCAAGACATCGCTACAGCCGTTCTATCACTTATTTTCATTCCGTCAGATGAAGCTCCAACCTGACCACATTCCACAGCACAAACGTAACCTGCCTGAGCAATACATAGCTACAGTCGTTCTCCCACTTATTTTCATTCCGTCAGATGAAGCTCCAACCTGACCACATTCCACAGCACAAACGTAACCTGCCTGAGCAAGACATTGTTACAGTTGTTCTCTCACTTATTTTCATTCCGTCAGATGAAGCTCCAACCTGACCACATTCCACAGCACAAACATAACCTGCCTGAGCAAGACATCGCTACAGTCGTTCTCTCACTTATTTTCATTCCGTCAGATGAAGCTCCAACCTGACCACATTCCACAGCACAAACGTAACCTGCCTGAGCAAGACATCGCTACAGTTGTTCTCTCACTTATTTTTATACCGTCACATGAAACTCCAACCTGACCATATTCCACAGCACAAACGTAACCTGCCTGAGCAAGACATCGCTACAGTTGTTCTCTCACTTATTTTCATTCCGTCAGATGAAGCTCCAACCTGACCACATTCCACAGCACAAACGTAACCTGCCTGAGCAAGACATCGCTACAGTCGTTCTCTCACTTATTTTCATTCCGTCAGATGAAGCTCCAACCTGACCACATTCCATAGCACAAAAGAAACCTGCCTTAACAAGACATCACTACCGTTCTATCACTTATTTTTATTCCGACAAAGTTCCAACCTGACCACATTCCACAGCACAAACATAACCTGCCTGAGCAAGACATCGCTACAGTCGTTCTCTCACTTATTTTCATTCCGTCAGATGAAGCTCCAACCTGACCACATTCCATAGCACATAAGAAACCTGCCTTAACAAGACATCACTACTGTTCTATCACTTATTTTTATTCTGACAAAGTTCCAACCTGACCACATTCCACAGCACAAACGTAACCTGCCTGAGCAAGACATCGCTACAGTTGTTCTCTCACTTATTTTCATTCCGTCAGATGAAGCTCCAACCTGACCACATTCCACAGCACAAACATAACCTGCCTGAGCAAGACATCGCTACAGTCGTTCTCTCACTTATTTTCATTCCGTCAGATGAAGCTCCAACCTGACCACATTCCACAGCACAAACGTAACCTGCTTGAGCAAGACATCGCTACAGTCGTTCTCTCACTTATTTTCATTCCGTCAGATGAAGCTCCAACCTGACCACATTCCATAGCACAAAAGAAACCTGCCTTAACAAGACATCACTACCGTTCTATCACTTATTTTTATACCGTCACATGAAGCTCCAACCTGACCATATTCTATTGTACAAAAGTAACCTGCCTGAACATAACATGCCTGCAGCTCTTATTTCTCATTTATCTTTATTGCGTCAGATGAAGCTCCAACCTGACCACATTACACAGCACATAAGTAACCTGCCGGAACAAGACATCGCTACAGTTGTTCTCTCACTTATTTTTATACCGTCACACGAAGCTCCAACCTGACCACATTCCATATACAAAAGAAACCTGCCTAAACAAGACATCGCTACAGCCGTTCTATCACTTATTTTCATTCCGTCAGATGAAGCTCCAACCTGACCACATTCCACAGCACAAACGTAACCTGCCTGAGCAAGACATCGCTACAGTCGTTCTCTCACTTATTTTTATACCGTCACATGAAACTCCAACCTGACCATATTCCACAGCACAAACGTAACCTGCCTGAGCAAGACATCGCTACAGTCGTTCTCTCACTTATTTTCATTCCGTCAGATGAAGCTCCAACTTGATCACATTCCATAGCACAAAAGAAGCCTGCCTTAACAAGACATCACTACCGTTCTATCACTTATTTTTATACCGTCACATGAAGCTCCAACCTGACCATATTCTATAGTACAAAAGTAACCTGCCTGAACATAACATGCCTGCAGCTCTTATTTCTCATTTATCTTTATTGCGTCAGATGAAGCTCCAACCTGACCACATTACACAGCACATAAGTAACCTGCCGGAACAAGACATTGCTACAGTTGTTCTCTCACTTATTTTTATACCGTCACACGAAGCTCCAACCTGACCACATTCCATATACAAAAGAAACCTGCCTAAACAAGACATTGCTACAGCCGTTCTATCACTTATTTTCATTCCGTCAGATGAAGCTCCAACCTGACCACATTCCACAGCACAAATGTAGCCTGCCTGAGCAAGACATCGCTACAGCCGTTCTATCACTTATTTTCATTCCGTCAGATGAAGCTCCAACCTGACCACATTCCACAGCACAAACGTAACCTGCCTGAGCAAGACATCGCTACGGTCGTTCTCTCATTTATTTTCATTCCGTCAGATGAAGCTCCAACCTGACCACATTCCACAGCACAAACGTAACCTGCCTGGGCAAGACATCGCTACAGTCGTTCTCTCACTTATTTTCATTCCGTCAGATGAAGCTCCAACCTGACCACATTCCACAGCACAAACGTAACCTGCCTGAGCAAGACATCGCTACAGTCGTTCTCCCACTTATTTTCATTCCGTCAGATGAAGCTTCAACCTGACCACATTCCACAACACAAACGTAACCTGCCTGAGCAAGACATCGCTACAGTCGTTCTCTCACTTATTTTCATTCCGTCAGATGAAGCTCCAACCTGACCACATTCCATAGCACATAAGAAACCTGCCTTAACAAGACATCACTACCGTTCTATCACTTATTTTTATTCCGACAAAGTTCCAACCTGACCACATTCCATAGCACAAACGTAACCTGCCTGAGCAAGACATTGCTACAGTTGTTCTCTCACTTATTTTCATTCCGTCAGATGAAGCTCCAACCTGACCACATTCCACAGCACAAACATAACCTGCCTGAGCAAGACATCACTACAGTCGTTCTCTCACTTATTTTCATTCCGTCAGATGAAGCTCCAACCTGACCACATTCCACAGCACAAACGTAACCTGCCTGAGCAAGACATCGCTACAGTTGTTCTCTCACTTATTTTTATACCGTCACATGAAACTCCAACCTGACCATATTCCACAGCACAAACGTAACCTGCCTGAGCAAGACATCGCTACAGTCGTTCTCTCACTTATTTTCATTCCGTCAGATGAAGCTCCAACCTGACCACATTCCATAGCACAAAAGAAACCTGCCTTAACAAGACATCACTACCGTTCTATCACTTATTTTTATACTGTCACATGAAGCTCCAACCTGACCATATTCTATAGTACAAAAGTAACCTGCCTGAACATAACATGCCTGCAGCTCTTATTTCTCATTTATCTTTATTGCGTCAGATGAAGCTCCAACCTGACCACATTACACAGCACATAAGTAACCTGCCGGAACAAGACATCGCTACAGTTGTTCTCTCACTTATTTTTATACCGTCACACGAAGCTCCAACTTGACCACATTCCATATACAAAAGAAACCTGCCTAAACAAGACATTGCTACAGCCGTTCTATCACTTATTTTCATTCCGTCAGATGAAGCTCCAACCTGACCACATTCCACAGCACAAACGTAACCTGCCTGAGCAAGACATCGCTACAGCCATTCTATCACTTATTTTCATTCTGTCAGATGAAGCTCCAACCTGACCACATTCCACAGCACAAACGTAACCTGCCTGAGCAAGACATCGCTACAGTCGTTCTCTCACTTATTTTCATTCCGTCAGATGAAGCTCCAACCTGACCACATTCCACAGCACAAACGTAACCTGCCTGAGCAAGACATTGCTACAGTCGTTCTATCACTTATTTTCATTCCGTCAGATGAAGCTCCAACCTGACCACATTCCACAGCACAAACGTAACCTGCCTGAGCAAGACATCGCTACAGCCGTTCTATCACTTATTTTCATTCCGTCAGATGAAGCTCCAACCTGACCACATTCCACAGCACAAACGTAACCTGCCTGAGCAAGACATCGCTACAGTCGTTCTCCCACTTATTTTCATTCCGTCAGATGAAGCTCCAACCTGACCACATTCCACAGCACAAACGTAACCTGCCTGAGCAAGACATTGCTACAGTCGTTCTCTCACTTATTTTCATTCCGTCAGATGAAGCTTCAACCTGACCACATTCCGCAGCACAAACGTAACCTGCCTGAGCAAGACATCGCTACAGTCGTTCTCTCACTTATTTTCATTCCGTCAGATGAAGCTCCAACTTGACCACATTCCACAGTACAAACGTAACCTGCCTGAGCAAGACATCGCTACAGTCGTTCTCTCACTTATTTTCATTCCGTCAGATGAAGCTCCAACCTGACCACATTCCACAGCACAAACATAACCTGCCTGAGGAAGACATTGCTACAGTCGTTCTCTCACTTATTTTCATTCCGTCAGATGAAGCTCCAACCTGACCACATTCCACAGCACAAACGTAACCTGCCTGAGCAAGACATCGCTACAGTTGTTCTCTCACTTATTTTCATTCCGTCAGATGAAGCTCCAACTTGACCACATTCCACAGTACAAACGTAACCTGCCTGAGCAAGACATCGCTACAGTCGTTCTCTCACTTATTTTCATTCCGTCAGATGAAGCTCCAACCTGACCACATTCCACAGCACAAACATAACCTGCCTGAGCAAGACATCGCTACAGTCGTTCTCTCACTTATTTTCATTCCGTCAGATGAAGCTCCAACCTGACCACATTCCATAGCACATAAGAAACCTGCCTTAACAAGACATCACTACCATTCTATCACTTATTTTTATTCCGACAAAGTTCCAACCTGACCACATTCCATAGCACAAACGTAACCTGCCTGAGCAAGACATAGCTACAGTTGTTCTCTTACTTATTTTCATTCCGTCAGATGAAGCTCCAACCTGACCACATTCCACAGCACAAACGTAACCTGCCTGAGCAAGACATCGCTACAGTTGTTCTCTCACTTATTTTCATTCCGTCAGATGAAGCTCCAACCTGACCACATTACACAGCAGAAACGTAACCTGCCTGAGCAAGACATCGCTACAGTCGTTCTCTCACTTATTTTCATTCCGTCAGATGAAGCTCCAACCTGACCACATTCCATAGCACAAAAGTAACCTGCCTTAACAAGACATCACTACCGTTCTATCACTTATTTTTATACCGTCACATGAAGCTCCAACCTGACCATATTCCATAGCACAAAAGTAACCTGCCTGAACATAACATGCCTGCAGCTGTTATTTCTCATTTATCTTTATTGCGTCAGATGAAGCTCCAACCTGACCACATTACACAGCACATAAGTATCCTGCCGGAACAAGACATCGCTACAGTTGTTCTCTCATTTATTTTTATACCGTCACACGAAGCTCCAACCTGACCACATTCCATAGCACAAAAGAAACCTGCCTAAACAAGACATCGCTACAGTTGTTCTCTCACTTATTTTCATTCCGTCGGATGAAGCTCCAACCTGACCATATTCCACAGCACAAACGTAACCTGCCTGAGCAAGACATCGCTACAGTCGTTCTCTCACTTATTTTTATACTGTCATATGAAGCTCCAACCTTACCATATTCCACAGCACAAACTTAACCTGCCTGAGCAAGACATCGCTACAGTCGTTCTCTCACTTATTTTCATTCCGTCAGACGAAGCTGCAACCTGACCACATTCCACAGCACATAAGTTACCTGCCTTAGAAAGACATCGCTACAGTTGTTCTCTCACTTATTTTCATTCCGTCAGATGAAGCTCCAACCTGACCACATTCCACAGCACATAAGTAACCTGCCTTAGAAAGACATGCATGCAGCTGCTATCCCTTACATACCATTACTTCAATAACTTATGCCACTCCCATAGCAAACATTAGCTCACTCAAAAAGACATGTAACTTTAATTCCTCACTTTATTTCATCAGATGAAATCCCGAGCACATTACACAATTACACAGCACCAGTAACTAGACATGTGCACACCAAAAAAATGTGTTTAATTTTGTTTTGTTTTAATTTGTTAAATAAATAATTTTGTTTTGTCATATTTGTTATGTTAAAGGGACAGTATACACCAATTTTCATATAACTGCATGTTATAGATACTACTATAAAGAAGAGTATGCAAACACGCTGAGCTAAAAATCCAGTATAAAATCTTTTAAAATTTTAATTAGAAGCTCCAAGTTTAGCACTTTTGATTAGGTTAGCAGGAACACCCAATGAATGAGACAAATAACAGACACTCCCCCCCGCATATGAAAAGACAGATTATGCAAACAGAAGCCAGCAGTAGACTGGAAAAGCACAACTACTTCTGACACAGTGGGGCTTGGTTAGGAGTCTGAAAATCAGCACAAAGTTATTAAAAAATAAGCAAAACTATACATTGTTACAAAAACACTCCCAGATGGGCTGTATAAATGTATACTCTACTAAACAGTTATGGAAAGAAAAATGTATTGTATAATGGCCCTTTAAGTTAAATCGTTTTTCGGATTCATTCGTTATAGGGTCCATTTGTTATTTCAGACCATTTGTTATTCAGATTGGCTTATGGGTGTTAGTGTATTTTGTTGTAACATGTAATATACTGTACTTTGTAATATTGATTAATTGAATGTCTCAAGGTATCAGCAGAAATACCGGCCGATAATGCGGTAATCGGTTACGTTACAAAGTACACTAACACCCTTAAACTACACTGTTAACCCCTAATCCGCCATCTGCTCACATCTCAACTAAAAAATAAACATATGAGGGGGCAGAGCTAGCTGGCTTACAGAGCAGATGTGCTTGATCATAGCTTCTGCTAAAATTGACCATAAAACTGCTAAAAAACAATACTACTGCCTGTAAAATCATCCCAACACACCTCTATAGTTGGGAGAACAGTCGGATTGCCACTGAGTATGCCAGATTGACAGCTTGAGGACCGTCAGCTGCCACACAGCTCCACGCAGTATCACTGCCTACATTGCCCAGCGATATCTGCCGCACTGACATTCGCAGCCTTGGGAGATCCCCTCCCTTGACAGCTTGAAAAGGAGCTTCTAGGTTTCTCCTGATTGAGCACCTCACAGTGCAGTGAACAAAAAGCGGTAGATTGAGGGCCTAAATTGCCATCTTGTCCAAGTAAGTGCACAGTTGCACCAGCACATGCACACGCACACAATCTGTTGCAGAGGCCCAGGTCTTCCCAGAAATACCCTGGTTTTGCTCTTAATTATTATGAAGATAGGGGCACCTGAGTAGAGTCAAGCAGGCTCACTAACTGTAAGCCATAAGGCCCTATTTATATATCCTTATAGAGGAGGAAACCCTCAGGCTGGCACTGCACCTTCCCAACAGGATTAAAAGGAAAAGGGGGAAAAAAAGAAGAAAACATTCAGCAACATATTGCAGCAAGTTCAATACAAGTGGGACTGCTGAGACTTTATAGATAGCCCATATAACCAGTGAACTATTTAACTCAAAGGTGCTATAACTACATGATGAGATAAATTATCTATTTTTTTCATATGTGCTTGAGGGCTCTTATTTCTTTTTTTTTCTTTCATTAACCTACTTAGGCACAATATGGTAGTTTAAAAAGCTGTAGTTCCCTGCCCTGCCGGTGTGTGCCCACTGATGTGTGGCCGGTAAAATTCTATTATAACCTCTTGAAATAAGGCCCCAAATATCAGAACCTCTTATCTGCTACCAGCAATAATGCAGCAAGCGAGGAGGAAGCAAAAACCTAGCATATCCTCTAAAAATACTGTCCGAGACCATTTTCAGCCTCTCAGAGACCTTAATCCTGGCCTATCAGATGTTGAAAGATCTATCTCTCCTAACCCCCCAGAAGAGAGGCCCAGCTCAAGACACCCTCCACCTTCACAATCTCAGGGAAATGTAATTACTGTAGATTCCATGAAGCAACTGTTAGACAGACAGAGCCAATCATTTTCAAAAAGACTCGACAAGCTTGAGAGATCCTTTGATGACTTGCACAAGGACATTTCTACCATTAATTAGCGTACAGATATTATTGAACGGCATCAAGAGGACCTACTAGGGGATCACACGAATTGGGTGAGCTACACTCAAAACTTTGCTGACCAAGTTTCTTCCTTAGAAAGCTGGCTGACTTGGAGGACCGCTCCCAGCAGAATAACGTGAGGATGAGGGGTATCCCTGAATCTATCACCCCTTCAGGACCTTGAAAAGTTTGCTCAGTCTCTATTCCAAGCTATTCTGGGGTCCTCAGGTGGGGAAGATAGCAGAATTGACCGCATACATAGGGCAGCTAGACCCAAGAATCTCCCCATGGATAAACCCAGAGACTCAATAGCACGTCTGCACTACTTTTCCTACAAGGAGAAACTTTTAAGGACTCTTTTAAGACTGCCTACCCTCCCTGTACAGTTTAAGGATGTCACGTTGTTCCCAGATTTGTCCTCGCATATATTGCTGCAGAGGAGATCTTTAACAAAAGTTACTAGAACACTGGCTATCGCTAAAGATGGAACCCAACACGTTGCCTTCTCCCCTAGACAGGGTCAGGACCTGTTGAAGAAATGGCAGCTACCCTCAGGAGATGCTGATGACCTGAATCAACCTTCACAATCCAGCAATGCATTGAGGACTGGAGCCCCAGATTGGATCCCAAACAGGCAGAACACTGCCCTGTGAGACTACTTTAAGATACATCATGAGAACATTCCATATACTGTGCAGGTCCTGAGTAAGTCTCTCCACTTTTAAGGCCCTCTTTTTCTCAGGTGATCTCCAATGACTGTCTGCTTCTCCATTCCTTGCTAGTTAATTCAATTTTGTTAACCAGTTGTTCCTTCCCTTTGGCAATGCGGCGGTAAGGTAGAGTAAAGAAAATTGTTTTACAATCTGTGGTTATCTCACGTACCTTTATTTCATCAATGGTTTAATTTCATGTAATGATTGCAGTAATTAGTACAATTCCTGCATTATATCATTCACTTGTAACTGTTTATGTGTGCTCCAGATTATATGGACATTTTTACTGTTTGATTTTTACTTGGTCAGTATGAGTACTTTATTCTATAAGAGTAGGGGGCGCCCTAAATTGCAATTGTAACAGTGGTAAGATGTAATCCTATTATATACAGATTTCTAGCAATCAGATCAGAACAATCAAATGTAAGATACAATAGAGAAAATGAATATCATAAAAAATGTATTAAATAATAAATAATGAGATATAATGCCACAAAATATAGTGTGACACTTTATTCAACAAGTGAGCGACACTTGATATTAGTTGTAACAGTTCAGATTACTTAGTGGAAAGTCACTGTGTGGAGGACAGATATTATAGAGGCAGCAATCTGTAGAGAATCCGTCCGGGATCCCAAGAAGATGATCTACAAAACATAAAAGAGACAGATGCGCCACATGGCCCAATATTGTTTGTTCAGCGGGGTAGATATATTCTAGTGGTATCAATATTAACTCACAATCTAGGGAGCACTCCAGTAAGTGCAGCAGGAGCAGTCTGGGATTAATCACAGTCACCCAGCAGACCGACCTCTAGGGCAAAATAGTATGGTTCTGTGATGGAGATACAAGCAAAAACAAAAGTGCCTATATGGCCTAGTACTGTTTGAACCAGAGGATGGTGTTATGTATATTTGAAAATATACTCACAATTTGTATAGCATCTTCATTGATGCTAATCAGGCAGGAAGGGATCAATGCAGTCACCCAACAGACTATGGCAGGTTTTCACAGCAGGCAGAGCAACAGAGCTCTCAAGGATCAGGTTAGGTCCAAATGATACACAATAGTAAGTGTTTGAATAAAAAGTTGATACTTTACTTGATAAAACAAATAAAAACAAGCGACGCGTTTCTCAGCACACAGGCTGTTTCCTCAGGCTTATAAAATGTAACTAAAACACTTGCTATTTATAACAAACAATTGTAACAACCTAATTAGGCACACATGTTTAGGGGAGTGACAGAGAGCAAACCCCTATGGTAACATCCTATCACAATTTACTATGATGGGTGGTGAATACGATACTAACATAACATAACCTTCTAATACAATAAAAATCCTCAGAGATCATACATGTTTTATCTCTTATTAATATATCAAATGCTCACAAATTAGGAGATCCTATTGGGCACCACCTGACCTAGTGGCGATTTTATGATTCCCTATCCGATTTTAATGATGTTCCTTATATAAGTTTATTTTATTATATTAGGCCGTGTAAGCAGAGGGAATTTGTAATTGTCATTAAGATATTTTACCTTGATCTTGTGTAAATACCGATGTTTGTTTGTGTTTAGTTCCTTATCGGCGTTCCCTAATGGAGTCTGCGCATGCGTGTGCGCTCATCTATTGGTCATTACATGGCAAGAGCGCATGCGTGTAATGGAGTAGGCACATTGGGTCTAGCCAATGAAATAGAGTCCAGCCTTGGGCCAATCAAATGGTGATATCCCATCATGTGATGTGCCCAATTTCGTCACTAGAATGTGTATTATAGATCGGAGCTGCGGATAGCAGGTCCAATCCATGACATTGGAGGAGGAACTGTTAAAGACAGTCTGTCAAATAATAGTTAACACTAAAGTCCGTGCGTTCATGTAGGGCTAAAATGTACAGGTCAAAGATATATAATCCGTGATATTCAGTGACTACTATATTTATCGAGTCACTGATCACATGACAAACTCATAATAGCAACCAGTCAGCAATATTGTAACCAATCAAATTAATAAATAACTATTGTATGTCGGTAGGGAACAGAGTCTGTAAAGAGGTGTCAAATGTTGTTGATATAAATGTTGGAGAGCGACACACGCTCACTATAGGCTCCAGATTATTGGGCATAATACAATGTTAGATTAGCATGTTTGTTCCTAACTATCAAACTCAATAACAGCATTAATGGCAGTTTAATTCTTTGAATTCAGAATGCTATTAAACTATAATGTGGACATAAGAGTGAAGTGAAGTGTATAATGAGTGTTTATAGCAAGTGAAAATTGTAACTCAAATGACCTTTCCTAAATAAATGCGAATCATGCAAGTATTCCCTAATAGCCTGCTATTAGATGATAAATTTAGTGAGCTACATTTTTGAAAATTGTATAAGACATATTAGAACAGAGTTGTTTAAATAGCAGGTGTAAACATATTATAAAAAATATTATAAAAATGGGTTATTCCTAATAAATATTAGGAACACTTCAGTGATAATAGTGACTAAAATGAACCATATAGATTCTCATGGTGCCATAGTGTAAGGGCATACTAATAAGTGATGGGGACTAGAGTGTATAGATGTAACTAGAGTTGGTAATAGTAACTATAGTAAAGTGTTCGAACCAATGTAGGTAAGCTATAAGCTAATAGGTGTTAAGTGTTAATATTTTGTTAACACCCTTCTAATGAATATTATAATGCTTAAATATAAATGCACTCACAATCAGTTAATTTTGTACATAATAATTTATGGAAAACCTAATAATAGGTGAAAACATGTGTGAATTGTGTTTCAAAAATGAGCTATTATAGTGAAAAAATAGAAAAACAGAATAAAAAAGTAAAAAAGTAAGGATAGGGATAACCCTATTAGATTAATTAGTAAGTTGAAACATAGAAATCTAAAGGCCAGGGTTGTCAAACTTGCAATAATAGAGAAGAAATTGGTCCTATTTGGGCAGTTTCAGCTATATCTTGAGCCTGAATAGATTACTGGGTTCACATAGTCAGATATTAAATGCAGCTAAATCTACACATTCGTTAAGCCCATCTGGTGCCAACGTGTGTAATTTATGTATCCAGTAAGTCTCTCTACGACGCAAACTGAGGAATGGATTATGACTATTTCGAGAGATTTGCTCAATGGGTATTATTGATAGTGTTTTTGTACTGCCTTTGTGTGCAAAAGCACAATGTCTCGAAAGGCTGTGCTTCAGATATTTTCTTTTAATGTTGTAAGTGTGTTCACTCCAGCGTTTCTTAATAGCGCGACTCGTTCGCCCTACATATTGAGCCCCACATAGGCAACTCACCAAATAAATGACATAGGTTGATTCACAAGATAGCCTCTTATTAATTTTGAAATGTTCTCCTGTCTGATGGGAGGAAAAAAGATTAGTACCACTTTTAACAATTTTGCACATATTACATTTGCGCTTCATGCACTTGAAAATTCCATTTTGAGGGACAAAATTGCCCAAAAAGGTCTTTCTTTGGCCTATTCGATGATTAGAGGTGACGGCCTTATCTCTTACGATCTTGCTAGGGGCTAGTTTGTTTTTAAGGGTGGGTGCCCTTCTATAAACTATCCTAGGCTTGGACGGGATGAATTTTCTAAGATGTGGATCATCACAAATGATGGGCCAATGTCTTGTTATGATTTTCTGAATCTCGCGATAGTTACTGTTAAAGCCAGTAATGAATAGCGGTGTCTTGTTATACTTTTCAATAGTTCTTTCCCTTGTTTTGTTTATTTGGTTCTTGTCTGATATAAGATAGGTGTTCCTGTCATCTTGTAGTGCTCTAAGGTATCCTTTTTGGATAAGATCCAAAGGATAACCTTTTTCTAAGAATCTATCCTTCAGAATCAGTGATTGCCTTTTGTAACTTTCTACGGTGCTACAGTTTCGTCTTATCCTTCTAAACTGCCCATAGGGCACGTTTTTCTTCCAACTCATATAGTGGTTGCTGGTGAAATTTAGGAAACTGTTGCAATCGACTTTTTTGAAAAAAGTTTCTGACATAATTGTACCATCACTAGCGAAAGATAGTGATAGATCCAAGAATTCAATCTTATTAGATTGGATATTGGAAGTAAATTCCAAATCAAATTCATTGGCATTAAGTGATGAAGTAAATATAACAGCCTCCTCATGGCTCCCCCTATACAAGATAAGTAGGTCATCTATATAACGGCCATAGAACACCAGACTCACACCCATAGGAGACCCATAAATGTGGGTCTCCTCAAATTTGCCCATATATAAATTGGCAAAACTGGGTGCGAATCTGGTGCCCATGGCCGTACCCTTTACCTGGAGATAGTGTAGTCCCTGATATAAAAAGTAATTATGATGAAGTATGAAGTAAATTATTTCGCTAATAAATTGTTGTTGTCTGGGCGGCATGTAAATATCAGTGGCTAGGTATGATTGGATGACCGTTAGTCCTTTATCGTGTGGAATGTTGGAGTAAAGTGAGCTCACATCACTGGTAATCCACCAAAGCTTATTGTCAGTTTTCTTAATACCTAGATTATTTAGTTTATTTAGCAGATCTGTAGAATCCCTAATGAATGAGGGTAAATTTATAACGTGTTTTTGTAAAAAGGAGTCAACATAAGCGGAAAGGTGGTCAGTCAGACTTTCTATACCTGCCACAATTGGGCGGCCTGGGGGGTGAGATGTATTTTTATGAATCTTGGGCAAGTGGTAGTAAAATGCTACACAGGGATTTTTAGGATAAAGATATTCTTTTTCCTTCTTGGATATAATGCCCTCATCAAATCCTTCTTTAAGAAGTGAGTAAAGTTGTTTTTGGTATATGGGGGTAGGATCTTTCGCTAAGAGTTTATAATAACTCTCGTCTTTCAAGATTTTATCAGCTTCTAAAATATAGTGAGATCTATTTTGGAGGACAATACCCCCACCCTTGTCCGCCTGGCGTATTATGATGTCTGAATTTGATGAGAGTATTTCAAGAGCTTGGCGTTCACCAGGACTTAAATTGTGTCTGTATTTGGTTTTTTTAGACAATTTTTCTAAATCTTTGAGTACCATTGATTGAAAAATGCTGATGTGCGAGTTTCTCACACGAGGGGGATTAAAATTTGATTTGGGCTTAAAGTCCGTTTGTATATATTTCTCATTGAGTTGTTGTAATAATGTATCGGGGTCAAAAGAGACCACACCATCTCTCAGGTGTTTGTCCATAGAATCCAAAACAATGGGTAGACTATCAGTATTTTTTAAACGTTTTTCTGCGAAATATTTTTGTAGGGAAAGCTTTCTAGTGAAGCTGTTGATGTCCACAAACAGTTGGAACATGTTGGGACCATTAGTAGGGCTGAAGGATAACCCTTTTCCTAATACTCTGATTTCGTCATCAGATAATGTATGATCTGACAAATTGAAGATTCCCTTTTTATATTTTAATAGCTTCTCTTTTTTGGAGGTTGAGGATTTTCCTCTATTTCCTCGTTTGTGTGTATCCTTTTTTGTCTTGGTGGTCGAGGGGACATGGACCAATGTTCTACACGGGGGTCTGGGCCCATCTCTAAAAAAGGAATATTATTGTGTTCATTGTTAGTAGATGTACCTGGAGTATTAGGGGACTGATAATTATCAGAATTTAGTGGCTGGAATCTATTCGTAGATTCGAATGATCTATTAGAGGGTCTAGAAGGATTGGAGTTATCAAGGCCTCTAGGATCATTAGTGAAGACTCTTTCTTTCATAGCGGATCTTTCGTTATATGTGTCAGTAATCGTATTGAATGGTCTATCAGTATGTTTGTGGTTTCTAAACCTGTTTGAGGGGTATCCATTATTTTCATAAAATCTCTGATGATTGCCATCATTATGTTTGTGTGTCCTATTAAAATCATTCGATCTATCCCAAGAGTTATATGTATGGGGATTATTAAGTTGATGATATTGGTGTTTATTTTCACGATAAGTGTCATAGTTGGAATTGGTGTTATTATGAGGTTGATGGTTTCTATGGTGACCTCTTTGTTGATATTGTTGGTTATCAGAAGAGTTATGTGTACCGTCTTTGGCCATGTCAACTTCAGGAAATCTGTGCCTATATTGTCTGTCCATATGTGGGTCAAGGTGTCTATCTCCCTGATTGTGAGACCATCTATTGTTGTAGTTATTGTTATCATGTCTCCTGGGAGTGAACCTAGGTGAGTCATAGTATCTATCTCCCTGATTGTGGGTTGATCTATTGTTGAAATTATTAACATCCTGTCTCCTAGGAGTAAACCTTGGTGGATAATTGGATGGTTTCATGGAACTATTAGTATTTGTCCCATTTTTCCGGTTATAGGTGTATATTTCACCTTTGGCGTAATCACCCTCATCTCTTATTAGTTTTTTATTTTTCCTTTTTATAATTTCGTTCTGGTATTCCTCAGCTTGGTCATATGCTGACTTTCTTAATCCCTCAAATTCAGTGTGATTCACAAATTTTTCTAGATTCTGTTGTATATTATCTATTTCTATACCAGCCTCATTATACAAATGTTTCCTATGTTTGATCAGAATATCTATAAAAGTGTTAGCACAGACACTGAGGGCATCTTCCCATTCTTTGAGGATATTACTGTTGTCTTTTAAAGAACAATTCTTAAAGACTCTCAATCCTCTAGGTATCAATTTTTTGTTTTTATACTTTTGTAATGTTTCAAAATCCCACTAGTGTCTATGCTCAGACTTCAATGAGTTCTCTAATTTAGTAAATAAAGTGTACATGGAGGGGTCAGAATCATTTTCATTCCCAGTATGGTGTGCAGTGGTGCCCAAACTATTATTATTTTTCCTCTTATTGGATCTTTCAATAGCAGACAGCATAATTAGCAAGGTCGACTACCCCTAAAAGGCCTATGGCAAAACACACCTAGGTGTATTCGCACAATTATTCTATAAGAGTAGGGGGCGCCCTATATTGCAATTGTAACAGTGGTAAAATGTAATCCTATTATATACAGATTTCTAGCAATCAGATCAGAACAATCAAATGTAAGATACAATAGAAAAAATGAATATCATAAAAAATGTATTAAATAATAAATAATGAGATATAATGCCACAAAATATAGTGTGACACTTTATTCAACAAGTGAGCGACACTTGATATTAGTTGTAACAGTTCAGATTACTTAGTGGAAAGTCACTGTGTGGAGGACAGATATTATAGAGGCAGCAATCTGTAGAGAATCCGGCCGGGATCCCAAGAAGATGATCTACAAAACATAAAAGAGACAGATGCGCCACATGGCCCAATATTGTTTGTTCAGCGGGGTAGATATATTCTAGTGGTATCAATATTAACTCACAATCTAGGGAGCACTCCAGTTAGTGCAGCAGGAGCAGTCTGGGATTAATCACAGTCACCCAGCAGACCGACCTCTAGGGCAAAATAGTATGGTTCTGTGATGGAGATACAAGCAAAAACAAAAGTGCCTATATGGCCTAGTACTGTTTGAACCAGAGGATGGTGTTATGTATATTTGAAAATATACTCACAATTTGTATAGCATCTTCATTGATGCTAATCAGGCAGGAAGGGATCAATGCAGTCACCCAACAGACTATGGCAGGTTTTCACAGCAGGCAGAGCAACAGAGCTCTCAAGGATCAGGTTAGGTCCAAATGATACACAATAGCAAGTGTTTGAATAAAAAGTTGATACTTTACTTGATAAAACAAATAAAAACAAACGACGCGTTTCTCAGCACACAGGCTGTTTCCTCAGGCTTATAAAATGTAACTAAAACACTTGCTATTTATAACAAACAATTGTAACAACCTAATTAGGCACACATGTTTAGGGGAGTGACAGAGAGCAAACCCCTATGGTAACATCCTATCACAATTTACTATGATGGGTGGTGAATACGATACTAACATAACATAACCTTCTAATACAATAAAAATCCTCAGAGATCATACATGTTTTATCTCTTATTAATATATCAAATGCTCACAAATTAGGAGATCCTATTGGGCACCACCTGACCTAGTGGCGATTTTATGATTCCCTATCCGATTTTAATGATGTTCCTTATATAAGTTTATTTTATTATATTAGGCCGTGTAAGCAGAGGGAATTTGTAATTGTCATTAAGATATTTTACCTTGATCTTGTGTAAATACCGATGTTTGTTTGTGTTTAGTTCCTTATCGGCGTTCCCTAATGGAGTCTGCGCATGCGTGTGCGCTCATCTATTGGTCATTACATGGCAAGAGCGCATGCGTGTAATGGAGTAGGCACATTGGGTCTAGCCAATGAAATAGAGTCCAGCCTTGGGCCAATCAAATGGTGATATCCCATCATGTGATGTGCCCAATTTCGTCACTAGAATGTGTATTATAGATCGGAGCTGCGGATAGCAGGTCCAATCCATGACATTGGAGGAGGAACTGTTAAAGACAGTCTGTCAAATAATAGTTAACACTAAAGTCCGTGCGTTCATGTAGGGCTAAAATGTACAGGTCAAAGATATATAATCCGTGATATTCAGTGACTACTATATTTATCGAGTCACTGATCACATGACAAACTCATAATAGCAACCAGTCAGCAATATTGTAACCAATCAAATTAATAAATAACTATTGTATGTCGGTAGGGAACAGAGTCTGTAAAGAGGTGTCAAATGTTGTTGATATAAATGTTGGAGAGCGACACACGCTCACTATAGGCTCCAGATTATTGGGCATAATACAATGTTAGATTAGCATGTTTGTTCCTAACTATCAAACTCAATAACAGCATTAATGGCAGTTTAATTCTTTGAATTCAGAATGCTATTAAACTATAATGTGGACATAAGAGTGAAGTGAAGTGTATAATGAGTGTTTATAGCAAGTGAAAATTGTAACTCAAATGACCTTTCCTAAATAAATGCGAATCATGCAAGTATTCCCTAATAGCCTGCTATTAGATGATAAATTTAGTGAGCTACATTTTTGAAAATTGTATAAGACATATTAGAACAGAGTTGTTTAAATAGCAGGTGTAAACATATTATAAAAAATATTATAAAAATGGGTTATTCCTAATAAATATTAGGAACACTTCAGTGATAATAGTGACTAAAATGAACCATATAGATTCTCATGGTGCCATAGTGTAAGGGCATACTAATAAGTGATGGGGACTAGAGTGTATAGATGTAACTAGAGTTGGTAATAGTAACTATAGTAAAGTGTTCGAACCAATGTAGGTAAGCTATAAGCTAATAGGTGTTAAGTGTTAATATTTTGTTAACACCCTTCTAATGAATATTATAATGCTTAAATATAAATGCACTCACAATCAGTTAATTTTGTACATAATAATTTATGGAAAACCTAATAATAGGTGAAAACATGTGTGAATTGTGTTTCAAAAATGAGCTATTATAGTGAAAAAATAGAAAAACAGAATAAAAAAGTAAAAAAGTAAAAAAGTAAGGATAGGGATAACCCTATTAGATTAATTAGTAAGTTGAAACATAGAAATCTAAAGGCCAGGGTTGTCAAACTTGCAATAATAGAGAAGAAATTGGTCCTATTTGGGCAGTTTCAGCTATATCTTGAGCCTGAATAGATTACTGGGTTCACATAGTCAGATATTAAATGCAGCTAAATCTACACATTCGTTAAGCCCATCTGGTGCCAACGTGTGTAATTTATGTATCCAGTAAGTCTCTCTACGACGCAAACTGAGGAATGGATTATGACTATTTCGAGAGATTTGCTCAATGGGTATTATTGATAGTGTTTTTGTACTGCCTTTGTGTGCAAAAGCACAATGTCTCGAAAGGCTGTGCTTCAGATATTTTCTTTTAATGTTGTAAGTGTGTTCACTCCAGCGTTTCTTAATAGCGCGACTCGTTCGCCCTACATATTGAGCCCCACATAGGCAACTCACCAAATAAATGACATAGGTTGATTCACAAGATAGCCTCTTATTAATTTTGAAATGTTCTCCTGTCTGATGGGAGGAAAAAAGATTAGTACCACTTTTAACAATTTTGCACATATTACATTTGCGCTTCATGCACTTGAAAATTCCATTTTGAGGGACAAAATTGCCCAAAAAGGTCTTTCTTTGGCCTATTCGATGATTAGAGGTGACGGCCTTATCTCTTACGATCTTGCTAGGGGCTAGTTTGTTTTTAAGGGTGGGTGCCCTTCTATAAACTATCCTAGGCTTGGACGGGATGAATTTTCTAAGATGTGGATCATCACAAATGATGGGCCAATGTCTTGTTATGATTTTCTGAATCTCGCAATAGTTACTGTTAAAGCCAGTAATGAATAGCGGTGTCTTGTTATACTTTTCAATAGTTCTTTCCCTTGTTTTGTTTATTTGGTTCTTGTCTGATATAAGATAGGTGTTCCTGTCATCTTGTAGTGCTCTAAGGTATCCTTTTTGGATAAGATCCAAAGGATAACCTTTTTCTAAGAATCTATCCTTCAGAATCAGTGATTGCCTTTTGTAACTTTCTACGGTGCTACAGTTTCGTCTTATCCTTCTAAACTGCCCATAGGGCACGTTTTTCTTCCAACTCATATAGTGGTTGCTGGTGCTTTAGTGTTAACTATTATTTGACAGACTGTCTTTAACAGTTCCTCCTCCAATGTCATGGATTGGACCTGCTATCCGCAGCTCCGATCTATAATACACATTCTAGTGACGAAATTGGGCACATCACATGATGGGATATCACCATTTGATTGGCCCAAGGCTGGACTCTATTTCATTGGCTAGACCCAATGTGCCTACTCCATTACACGCATGCGCTCTTGCCATGTAATGACCAATAGATGAGCGCACACGCATGCGCAGACTCCATTAGGGAACGCCGATAAGGAACTAAACACAAACAAACATCGGTATTTACACAAGATCAAGGTAAAATATCTTAATGACAATTACAAATTCCCTCTGCTTACACGGCCTAATATAATAAAATAAACTTATATAAGGAACATCATTAAAATCGGATAGGGAATCATAAAATCGCCACTAGGTCAGGTGGTGCCCAATAGGATCTCCTAATTTGTGAGCATTTGATATATTAATAAGAGATAAAACATGTATGATCTCTGAGGATTTTTATTGTATTAGAAGGTTATGTTATGTTAGTATCGTATTCACCACCCATCATAGTAAATTGTGATAGGATGTTACCATAGGGGTTTGCTCTCTGTCACTCCCCTAAACATGTGTGCCTAATTAGGTTGTTACAATTGTTTGTTATAAATAGCAAGTGTTTTAGTTACATTTTATAAGCCTGAGGAAACAGCCTGTGTGCTGAGAAACGCGTCGCTTGTTTTTATTTGTTTTATCAAGTAAAGTATCAACTTTTTATTCAAACACTTGCTATTGTGTATCATTTGGACCTAACCTGATCCTTGAGAGCTCTGTTGCTCTGCCTGCTGTGAAAACCTGCCATAGTCTGTTGGGTGACTGCATTGATCCCTTCCTGCCTGATTAGCATCAATGAAGATGCTATACAAATTGTGAGTATATTTTCAAATATACATAACACCATCCTCTGGTTCAAACAGTACTAGGCCATATAGGCACTTTTGTTTTTGCTTGTATCTCCATCACAGAACCATACTATTTTGCCCTAGAGGTCGGTCTGCTGGGTGACTGTGATTAATCCCAGACTGCTCCTGCTGCACTAACTGGAGTGCTCCCTAGATTGTGAGTTAATATTGATACCACTAGAATATATCTACCCCGCTGAACAAACAATATTGGGCCATGTGGCGCATCTGTCTCTTTTATGTTCAGTATGAGTACTTGCCTTTTTGTTGAATTGAATGCTGTGAATCACCAATTTCCTATTCATTTGTCTATCTTCCACATCATGCTTCTTTGACTTCATTACTTGCTGCCCCTTACACCTTTCCCCAAATCTCCAGACGACAACTGCCCCCCACAACAATAGCATGACAAGTAGATGCGTTTTAAATTCACAGAGATAACACAGATAATGGCGTGCTCAACACAACCCAAGTCATATACTATACCTACATAAATATATTCTTCTGGTTCATAACCCCTTCATTTCTCTTCTCGCTCCTACTATCTACCATTCTACACAACGCTAGAACTATTCTATGCGCCATACCTAGGCTTGGCGAACTTTTGGGCCTCTAAATTATTCATGCAATGTACTTTTGTCCTTAAGGTCTGATAGCATGTAATGCAAATAATTACTGGTTCAACCTTCACATTGTATTGTTTGCTTGCTGTTTTGTCTGTGTGCCCCTTGTTTCCCAACTTCCCCTATTATATTGTTGCTTACACTTGTACAGTGTGCCCCTGTCCTCCTGTTGGGCTTCATTCCCACAATAGCAAAACTGTACATAGTATACCGGATAAATCTGGGGGGGAGCTTTATGTCTGCCCATGCACCTTAACTATCCCATAACCTACCTAATCCTCCTTTCCCTCCCCTCATGGCACATCATTTCTAGCCTTAGCACAGTAAGGCTAGAAATGATGGTCAACCTTTATGTATATATGCCAAAACGACATCTTCCTGACATCCCTTTAAGTATAATGGTTCCTTGATTATTGTTGGTCACAGTTTAAATTGTTTAAATGTTTGATTGTTTGCCTTGTTCACCGGCAGCGGAGGGGAACATTTTTCCTAGTCTCTCCTCTACCTCCCACCTCTTTTTGTGTGGTAAAGGATAAATAACTTATATTCCGCATCACTTTTTTTGACAGAGTTTCACAGTCTCTGCCCAGTCCGAAGAGCTTCTAAGTAAATTGTCTTTATTCTTTTTTTTTTCTCCCTTCTCCCATGCCACCTTACCAAAATGACACTTGGTACACTTAACGTTAGGGGTCTTAACTTCCCTTCTGAAAGGAGCCTACTTCTCAGATTCCTTTCTGCACATCGCATAGAGGTAGCTTTTTTGCAAGAGACCCATTGGGTTGAGTCCAGGGCTGCCATGTTCAAATCAAAAGACTTTCCCATCTGTATTTCATCAGCTTTCAATAAAAAGGCTAGTAATAAGCAGACATGCCTCTTATGACTCTATTTACAAGGAGGTAGACCCCTCTGGGAGCTATATTGTTAATGTCTGCCACATAAATAATGTCATGTGTACCCTGGTAGCCCTCTACTCCCCTAATATTAACCAAATAAGTTTCCTCCACAGGTTGCTCGGAAAAGTGGAAAAGCTCAAATAAGGCCATGTAGTCTTGGGTGGTGATTGCAACTTGGTCTGGGACCCCAGTAGAGATAGGAGATTTCGTAACAAAAACTCTGTTTCCCATGGGGAGGAGAGCTACTCCCAACATTTTAGAAACCTGATATCCCAATTTGCACTTCATGATGTATGGAGGGCACTCTATCCAGATGACACTGATCACACATTTTACTCGACCTCTCACCAGTTTTTCTGTCACGCCTAGTCTTTGGAAGATAACTAGTGCGACAATTATTCCATGTGTGTGGTCCGACCACTACGTGGTCATCATAGAGGTGTCTTTTGCACATTTAGGTAAGGTGAAGGGTTCCTGGCGTCTCCCAGATTATTTACTTTCCAACATTCACGTAACCATCTGGACCCAGGAGATAGAGGACTTCCTTCGCACTAATGTTATGGGAAACACATCAGATCTCACCTTATGGGCAACACTTAAAGGTTACTTGAGGGGCCTGTTCCTAAAGCTGGATAGCCAAAATAAGAAATCTAGAGGAGCCTCTTTGGCCCAACTTTATTGTGTCTACTCTACTTTGAGAGTACAATTGAAAAAAGGATGGCCCAGATCCCTGGTTGGCAGAGTACAAATAGTAAGAAAACAAATTGAACAAATTGAGCTAGACAGGGTTCAACTTTATCTTTACTTACTGAAGCAGAAATACTACCACACGGAAGACAAGGTCGATAGATTGCTAGCGCCAGGGGCGTATTTAGGTTTTGTGCTGCCCTAGGCACTCAGAATCCTGCTGCCCCCTCCCCCCTGGATTTAGGTCATTTTTGGCCATATAATTTTTTTGGTCAGGGAGTAATGTGACCTTTTTTTTGGTGGAGCTGCAGTTTAAAAGCTTTATATTCTGTATTTTCAAGGTCAGCAGCAGTGGACTTTTTTATTGACTACCATGTTTCTAAAGCAACACAGAACGCCGCTCCTGGCTCTACTGAGCGTGTCTGTTTTCTTCTCCTAAGCGCATCACAGGCATGCTGTCTAGTCCCAGCCGGCCCGATCACGCTATTAAACTCAATGTAGCTCGCTACCACTACCAGACCAGAGTGGGAGCGAGCTACATTGAGTTTAATAGCGCAATCTGGCACACTGTGACTAGACAACGTGCCTGCGATGCGCTTAGGAGAAGAGAACAGACCCGCTCAGTAGAGCCAGGAGCGGCGTTCTGTTTTTGTTGCGAATTATCTATATAACCCTTTGCTTTAGAAACATGGCGGTAAGCTAATGTTATATATTTCTGCACTATGCAAAATTATATAGAATTATTTGCTAGGTTAACTGCCCCTTTAAAGGGACATTAAACCCCCCAAAACATATTTCATTATTCAGATAGAGAATACAATTTTAAAAAAGTTTCCAATTTACTTCTATTATCAAATTTGTTTTGTTCTCATATTATTCTTTGTTGAAGGGATACCTAGGTAGGTAGTGTGCACTTGCCTGAAGCACTACATGACAGGAAACAGTGCTGCCATCTAGTGCTCCTGCTAATGTATAACATTGCTGCAAAACTGCTGCCATATAGTGCTGTAGACACGTGCACACTCATGAGCTTACATCCTAGCTTTTCAACAAAGGATAACAAGAAAACAAACAATATTAGATATTAGAAGTAAATAGGAAAGTTGTTTAAAATTGTATTTTACAATATTTAGTTAATGGTGGGGGAGGGGCATATGAGGTGGGAGGGGCAATAGGGAGGAGGAGGGGCAGAAGAGATAGGTAGGCAGAGCAAAGGAGGTGGGGGGCCCTGCCACACTTTTGCCCGGGGGCCCTGGTTGGTCTCAGTCTGCCCCTGTTTAGGTGTTTTACAAGAAGAATGATAAATTATGGACAACTTGCAGTGTTCTCATAGAATCTATAATATATTGACAATACAATGTTGTCCATGTACAGTATTTAAACAGGTAAATGATCTGCAATAGGTAACAGGAATGCACAAGAGTTATACAAATAACCACAATTCATAGATGATTTGATGCACTACAATTACTGTAAATCTTTCCATTTCTATTGGATACTACATATTCCACAACTGTAGAAGAATGTAATTATTTACATTAATCATCCGGAGTTTATTTTTTAATAAATGCTATATTCTGTGCTTAGTCACTATGCTTTTATAATATTGTTTTAAGCAGATTTCATAGAATTAAAGCAAAATAAGATCAATAGAGACAGGAAACTGCAGTTCTAACATCTGCCATAGCAATAGCCACAGTTCATAGATGATTTGTTATAAAAATGTTTTATTTATATTTTAATTATATGTAAACATGGTATGTATATTTTTATCACACTAGAATGTCTGGTTATTAGTGGGACTCGCAGGGACACCATCAGGGGGGAAAGGGGTGACTCCTGTCAGGGGCCCACTGGGACATTTTGGCAGCCACCAGAGGGCGCTACATCAGAGTGCTATTGAGAGTGGAAAATGTCATTACAAGGAGTAAAACATCAGCATTTGGTGTGATTTCTGAGTGTGCACTAAACCACTATGCACAGTGTGAGACAGATTTGGCACTTCAGTTTGTACAGTGTGTGCCTGAGTCAGACAGCAGATAACTTTTTTTTTCTCCCTTCACAAGTCCAGTATTAGAATGCTACTTGTGCAGCCTTTCCAGAGGGCCTGTCCCTTGCCAAGTGTTGCGGCAGATCACTTTCATTTGCAGAACAGGTAGGACTTACTCAGTAAATGTATTTTTATTGTTCTGTTTTTCGGATTGTAACATCAGTGTGGTAGTTGTATGGGGCCGGGGGGGCATAAAACACATTTTTTTAGCAATATGCAGCAGTGTATTTATGATTATTTGACAATGCTGTCGAAATTCTATATTTAAACCATGCAGAAATGTTTCCTTCTCAGTACATACATGGTAGGTGCCCTTTTGGCAGATATGATTTTTTAAATTTATATATATATATATATATATATATATATTGCATTCCAGTTTACTCCTCCTTTATGCAAGGACTTGCAAGATGCCAGGAGGCATTTTATGTAAAATTTTTACATCTGCATAAAATGTTATACTCTCAGGCTAAGATTGTTCAGTGTTTGAAATTAGACAGGTTAACTTAACACTGTTCAGTTTACACTACAGCTGACTTAATTAGAAGTACATACATATAAGCCTAAATCCTGCATAGATCTAATGGTATGAGACTGAGTACCACAGCTTATGGTTCCACCAAGACCATAGAGTACGGCATTTTCAAAATCCATAAGTACAGCTGACAGATGGGAACATTTGTTCACCAGATTTGAAGTGTTGCTCATGATTAGGGAAAATGGGAGAGGGGGGAAACAAACAAATGTCAACCTTTCAAAAGTACTTTTCTTCATCTACCCATTCTGACAGATCATTAACGTACAATTTTGAATTCACAGAAGTATTTTTGTCTGCACATTTACAAAAATTATTTTTTTAAAGTAATTTCTTAATTTCTGCTATTGTTTTTATCATGCATGTCACACACTGTTGATTTAGGGGATGCAAATGTGCAGAAATTATACCTCCTGTGAGTGTTTCTGTGGGTGTCTGTGTTTATGACTTTGTGCTTTTGTTGGTGTCTCTATGGGTGTGTATGTATTTTTTCTCTGTATATCTCTCTGTGAGGGTGGGTGTGTGTCTGTCTTTGTGCATTTTCTGTGGATGTCTGTTACAAACTGCTATTTGTAACTGGCCCTTTAAATGGAAAATTGCCCTGCTTCCCTGGATTTTGGAGAAGCCTATTTGCCAGCCTCCTTCCTCATGACTATGGCCCCTGGAAGATTGTGCCCCTGAGAGTATATTAACTTTTATTGGGTGAGTATGGCCCTTTAAGAACCGTCTGGGGACATATTGTGACTTTGGTGAACAATGCCCCTTTAAGACTATGTCCCCAGACCTGTGAAATGACTTGTCCCTGGCTTTCTCCCACTTGGTTCAGTTTCATTGTGTGCCATTAAGAGTTAATTTTGTTCAATTCTAAATACAAGTTTGCTGGGATCAGCTCTAATTAGGTTTAGTGATAAACCTTACCATTGTCTAATCAGACTGATAGTGATAAGGTGGACTGCATTGTTTTATTGTGTGCAACTTGTTATCTGCTGAAGTAAAGCAGGCTGTGTGTCCAGCACATCAGACCTATTTTGACCCTCTAACTTGCAGCTTTGACTCATGTTTGTAGGGGACAGCTATATCACTACAGGGATTGCTATGCTCTTCTTACTCCCTTAGCTACAGAGATTGCTACAGAAGGAAGAGGTTCACCTACTGGAGCCTGGTCGTAGGTCCAGGGCGCAGAGCAGACGGCGAGATACCAGCCCAGCAGCGGTGGTTCGTAGAGTCTGCATTACGTATGGTGGCTACGCAGTAGTTATAGTGTCTACGGTGCTACTGATCCTTGAGTGAGCGCTAGGAGCATCCTTTTCTACGGTCCAACTTCCAGCCAGCCTGGAGGCTTCCGTAACATTTGGCGGCAGTGGTGGGATAGCGTCCTAGTGCAAGGAGCAGCACCACAACAGCACTGGTATCGTAGGAGATTTATTGAGTGCAACGCTAGCCACTGCGCAGCGTCCCTACCTATAGCAGCATGGAGCTGACAAGACACTGGTCAGAACCCTGTGAAGAGCACCTCAACCTGATCCGTCGCTATGAGGGCGCTGATTTCGTTCCAGAGGTAAAGAGGCGGCTAGTCCGATATGGTCCAGACCCTGCGCAGGAGGTAGTCAGTCGAATCATCCGAAAATTGGCTACTGAGAACGAAGCGGCACGAGCCTTTGAGCGCCAACTGTGGAGTTTGGGGGTATGGACACCTGCTCTCCAGCGAGAAAATGAGTTACAGGGGGCAGAGACAGTTGGTCCTGTCCCCCAGCAGCAGAGGAATATGCAGGGAATTGGGAGCCCAGACTCCATTCCCCAGCGGCAGGCTGAGTTACAGGGAGCAGAGACAGTTGGTCCTGTCCCCCAGCAGCAGAGTGAATTGCAGGGAATTGGGAGCCCAGACTCCATTCCCCAGCAGCAGGCTGAGTTACAGGGGGCAGAGACAGTTGGTCCTGTCCCCCAGCAGCAGAGTGAATTGCAGGGAATTGGGAGCCCAGACTCCATTCCCCAGCGGCAGGCTGAGTTACAGGGGGCAGAGACAGTTGGTCCTGTCCCCCAGCAGCAGAGGAATATGCAGGGAATTGGGAGCCCAGACTCCATTCCCCAGCGGCAGGCTGAGTTATAGGGGGCAGAGACAGTTGGTCCTGTCCCCCAGCAGCAGAGGAATATGCAGGGAATTGGGAGCCCAGACTCCATTCCCCAGCGGCTGGAAGTATGTATGGGAGAGGAGCTTGTAACCCCCTCTCCTCAGCGGCAGCTTAACGCACCAGGGGGGGACAGTAAGCCCCACAACCGTGCAGATGGGACCGTGGTCTCTGCACTTACAGCACAGGGGGCAGAGACAGTTGCTCCTGTCCCCCATCAGAAGAGTGAGATGCAGTGGATTGGGAGCCCAGTCTCCATTCTCCAGCTAACTCCTAACTTGGGCCCAGGGTTAACAGTGGAGATGTTAACCCCCACTGACCCCCACATTCCCTTTGCCACCGGGCAGGACTATGCCCCAATGCCCCCAGCAGAAGAGCTGGCATTAGGACAGAGCGCTGCTGGCCTCTGCCCTACAGACCCCCTTGTTACAGGGCTGGCCTGCAAACCCCTCACCCCAGCAGAAGAGCTGGCATCAGGACAGAGCGCTGCTGGCCTCTGCCCTACAGACCCCCTTGTTACAGGACTGGCCTGCATACCCCTCACCCCAGAAGAAGCGCTGGCACCAGGGCAGAGTGCCGCTGGCCTCTGCCCCCCAAGTACCACCAGCTATTTGCCCAGCTGCGCCAGGAAGGCCGAGGATGCTACACTTTCATCCTACAACCTGGAACCTACAGGCCAGTACTACTTATTGTGGGGGGGCTACTTTGCTGCTAATGTTTATTTGTGGGTGGGTTACGAGACTAACTTAGGCACTGACCGACAGAAGGTCAGGTGCCTGGTTAGTCTCCCTCCAAAAGGGGAGATATGTTACAAACTGCTATTTGTAACTGGCCCTTTAAATGGAAAATTGCCCTGCTTCCCTGGATTTTGGAGAAGCCTATTTGCCAGCCTCCTTCCTCATGACTATGGCCCCTGCAAGATTGTGCCCCTGAGAGTATATTAACTTTTATTGGGTGTGTATGGCCCTTTAAGAACCGTCTGGGGACATATTGTGACTTTGGTGAACAATGCCCCTTTAAGACTATGTCCCCAGACCTGTGAAATGACTTGTCCCTGGCTTTCTCCCACTTGGTTCAGTTTCATTGTGTGCCATTAAGAGTTAATTTTGTTCAATTCTAAATACAAGTTTGCTGGGATCAGCTCTAATTAGGTTTAGTGATAAACCTTACCATTGTCTAATCAGACTGCTAGTGATAAGGTGGACTGCATTGTTTTCTTGTGTGTAACTTGTTATCTGCTGAAGTAATGTTGTGGCCTGTCAAAGGGAGTGTCTCTCTATCTAATATCAAATGTGTGATGGGGGATTTTATTCCTCCCCCTGAGAGTGTCCTTTTTGCATGTAACCTCAATAAAAAGCAGGCTGTGTGTCCAGCACATCAGACCTATTTTGACCCTCTAACTTGCAGCTTTGACTCATGTTTGTAGGGGACAGCTATATCACTACAGGGATTGCTATGCTCTTCATACTCCCTTAGCTACAGAGATTGCTACAGAAGAAAGAGGTTCACCTACTGGAGCCTGGTCGTAGGTCCAGGGCGCAGAGCAGACAGCGAGATACCAGCCCAGCAGCGGTGGTTCGTAGAGTCTGCATTACGTATGGTGGCTACGCAGTAGTTATAGTGTCTACAGTGCTGCTGATCCTTGGGTGAGCGCTAGGAGCATCCTTTTCTACGGTCCAACTTCCAGCCAGCCTGGAGGCAACCGTAACAATGTCTTTGTGAGGGTGTGTGTGTATGTATGTGTGCATTTTCTGTGGATGTCTGTGAGGGTGTGTGCATATGTCTTTGTGTATTTTCTGTGGGTGTCTCTGTGAGAGTGTGTGTGTATTTATGTATTTGTGTATTTTCTGTGGATGCCTCTGTGAGGGTGGGTGTGCATGTCCTTGTGTGTTCTCTGTGGACGTCTCTGTGAGGGTGTGTGTGTATGTATATCTGTGTTTTCTGTGGATGCCTATGTGAGGGTGTGTGCATATGTATTTGTGTGTTTTCAGTAGATATCTCTGTGAGGGTGTGTGCATATGTCTTTGTGCATTTTCTGTGGGTGTCTCTGCGAGGGTGTGTGTGTGTGTGTGTATTTTCTGTGGATGTTTCTGTGAGGATGTGAGCATATTTCTTTGTTCATTTTCTGTGGGTGTCTGTGTGTGTATGTCTTTGTGTATTTTCTGTGGATGCCTCTGTTATGGTGGGTGTTTATGTCTTTGTGCATTTTCTGTAGGTGACTCTGTGAGGGTGTGTGTGTGTGTGTATGCCTGTGGATGTCTCTATGAGGGTATGTGCATATGTCTGTGTGTTTTCTGTGGATGTCTCTATTAGGGTGTGTGCATATGTCTGCGTTTTCTGTGGGTGTCTCTGTGATGGTGTGTGCATATGTCTGTGTATTATCTGTGGGTGTCTCTGTGAGGGTGTGTGCATATGTCTGTGTGTTTTCTGTGGGTGTCTCTGTGAGGGTGGGTGTGTGTGTATGTCTTTGTGCATTTTCTGTGGGTGTCTCTGTGAGGGTTTGTGTGTGTGTATCTCTTTTTGTGTTTTCTGTGGATGGCTCAGTGAGGGTATGTGTGTATGTATGTCTTTGTGTATTTTCTGTGGGTGTCTCTGTGTGTGTATGTCTTTGTGTGTCTTCTGTGGGTGTTTGTGAGTGTGTATGCCATTGTGTGTTTTCTGAGGCTGTATCTGTGGGTGTTTCCTTGAGTGTATGTGCAAGTTTGTGTTTAAGTTTGTGTGTGTGTGTGTGTGTGTGTGTCCATTGTCTGTTACTTTTTAGGACATTTTGAAATTACTGCTGATTATTCACATCTTTCTACAGACTTTGAGACTAATGAGATAATGGTAATTTATAATGAGATAAATTATTGTTTAGGCAGTTCAGGACCCTTCCTTTCAGCCACTGCATGCTGTTGCCATCATTTATTTGGCATCTTCCTTGACAAAAAGATAATCAGATCTCCATATTTTGTCTTGTAAATCTCCTTTCTTGACAAAACTGTAGTCTACCTCATTACTTGTCAGGTCAATGTAAACAAGTGCTGTGTGTCTCTGTGGGTGTCTGAGATTGTTTGTGTGTTTCTTTGCGTGTCTGCTAGAGTGTCTATATGTGAAACCTTATGTGTGACTGTGTGTTTCAGTGTATGAGTGTGTCTGTGTGTTTCTGTGTATGTGTGTTACTACCTTTATAACATTTCCAAGTCTGACTACACTTAAGAATAAAATGCATATACGTTTTTGGCACTTGGTCACAAATTGCACATGTCAAGGGGGGGGGGGGAGGGGCTGATCAATGGTGTAGTAAGGGGCCCCAAAATTTCTAGTGGTGGTCCTGAGTGGGAGAAAATAAAAGCAGAAGCTAAAACAGAAATAGATGTAATGGAAGTACTTTATAGAATGACAATAGAAAATACACAAGATTGTAAGAGGTCCATGACAAATAAATAACTAGTAAATCTAGATAATCATATAATTACAGATGAATAACTGCATGCAATCAGTCTCTATAAGGGGACATGAAAACCATTTGTTTGATATAAGTAGTATATGGACGGAGGTTATGTCAAACTCATTTTGACAGGTGACACGCCCCTAAACCTGCCCCCTTTCTATGCCCACTTTCACGCCCCTTTTTAATATCAATTTGATATAAAATTGATATAAAAAAGTTGATTTTGATATACATTTTATATTAAATTGATATTAAAAAAGTGTTTTTAGGGGGGCGGAGCCGACCAAGGAAGAGCATGGTCGCAAAGTTTTAGAGCTCCGATAGTGATCAGCCAGATAGGGGCCCAACCTGGGGGAAAATCTTATGCAATTAAGCTAAAGGGCATCAAAACGAATCCTGACTAGAACAGGAGGCAAGCGACCACAGTGACAGTCGTGTCATCAGGCAGAAATGCCCTTTTATCTGTAGCGGCAGAGAACGGGGCCTAGCTGGGAACAGAAAAGCCTACCTAAAGTTGGAACAACAGAGCTGCGGGCGAACAACGCATGGCGACAAGCTGGACATAAGCGGTGTACGATCACTCTCGCTAAGCAAGACGACACAAGACGCCATAAAGGCCCACAGAACCTGAGCGCACAAAGCTTGGATCACAGAGTACACCATAACGGTTCCTGCAAAGACGCCATAAGAGGTACGTCACTGAAACAGAACAGAGTGCCTTACATAAACATCCCCGAAGTACCACTTAAGACTTTATCCGAACATAATACAGCTTGACAAGGCTACAGAACAAGCCAAAAGAGAACCCCAAACACGCTATACCACAAAATAATTGCAGTCACGCCATCATGGCGGCCAGGAATAAAAACAAAAACGACAAGCAAAAACCGGCAACCCCAGGAGCAGGGAAACTTAACTCATTCTTCAAATTGACTGACACAGGGGGAGATTTAGAACCACCATATACTCACACTGAAGTCGATATGCAAGAGAGAACACAGTCTTCAGATGGAAGCAATTCACCCATAACAAAAGCGGACCTCTGCTCTCTTCCTACTAAACAAGATTTGACCACATTTATGTTACAGGTTAACAAAGCCATTAAAGATGGATTGGCAGACATCAAGAGAGACATAAATGCACTGGGAAATAGAGTACAACAATTAGAGGAACAGACAGAGGAAACTGTCATGACGACAGACACAATGGCCTTAGAATTGCAGCAACAAAATTCCACTATTCTTCAACTACAGGCACAACTTGAAGATTTAGACAATAGAGGCCGGCGCCAAAATCTCCGTATCAGAGGGGTGCCAGAAAAAATTCTCCCTGCACAACTGCAATCTTATGCTCAGAATTTGTTCCGGTTTCTGCTGGAATCAGGCAATAACGACACAGTCACTATAGACAGAATACATAGAGCCCTTAGGGCGAAGCCTTCAGACACAGCACCACCACGGGACATTGTCCTTTGTTGCCACAAGTTTACAGATAAGGAGAGGATTCTACAAGCAGCTAGGAAAAGGCCATCCATTACATTCGGCGAGGACAGGCTTCAAATATATGCAGATCTAAGCCCAATGACACTTGCAAAACGCAAAGAGGCACGATACCTCACTCTGCATCTGACTGAGCTAGGGATCCCATACAGATGGGGCTTCCCTTTTTCAATAAAAGTGGTCAAGGACGATATAACGTATGTATATAAAGAACCTGAGGATATTGACCAATTCTGCAAACACCTGGAAATCCCTCAACCTTCCTTGCCAAAATTACGGGACAACAAAGATGAACAAAGAGCAACTCTCCCACCGCACCCTCAACTTCCAAAATGGGTGACAATACCCAAGAAAAGGAAAAATGGCCAGGTGACAGGTGATAGTGAAGAGAACGCAGAAACATAGACCACCTGATAAGATCTGGACTCTTTTTTTTGGCTGAAAACCAATGGACACACTTATGTGGTATAGTATAGCACAGCCTAGTCAGAAAAAGATACATGGGACATATTCCAATATCCCCAAACAAAGCCCTTATTACCACCCCCTCCCCCCAGGGGGCTGGCCGTCTGGTAGATTACTGGCAAATTTACTGCCTTTCAACCCCTTACACCCTTTCTCCACTTTTCTCCTTCCGCCTTTTCTTGTCCCCACTTTTCCCCCCTCTCACTTTCCCCCAGAACTTCCCTATAACAGGGAACTCTAACACCTAATAACGTTAGTGAAGGGCTGTGGGTCGTGCGGTTGGGAGGAGTTTGGGAACTAGTAATGATGATTGGTAAAATGTTAATATTATTTTTCTACTTGTTTATAAATGTTAATTTTCTTGTATTTTTTTTTAAGTTCGTCTGCTGCGACTCTTCAGGGCAATACTCACCCTCTCCTCATAAGGAACATCTGGATACTGATCAGGTACTCTCTCTCATTTCAATACACTACAAAGGTCTGGTACAGGACATGGTTTGTAAACATAGAATAAGATATGATATCATTAAACAAATGCGCAAGTATAACCTAGTATATATAGATGGCTGACCCAGTTATATCAATTATCACACAGAACACAAAGGGACTCAACTCACCTACCAAGCGTTCTATAGCCCTTAGAACCTTCAGGAAACATAAAGATTCCATTATTTTCATACAGGAAACTCACTTTTTAGCTTCAGCAGCTCCAACATTCAAATCCAGAGACCACCCAGTAGGGTATTTTAACTCACACACTGCGGCAAAAAGAAATGGAGTAGGAATCCTTTTTCACCGAAACATACATTTCACTCTACTGAATAAGGCCTCAGACAAAGAAGGGCGTATAATGATTCTCGTAGGAACACTGCTCAATAGACCAGTGACTTTAGTAAATGTATATGCGCCAAACAGTGGCAGACACAAATTTTACCAACACTTATCAAAGTTAGTCACAACACACAGGAAAGGCATGTTAATACTAGGAGGTGATTTGAATGTAGCACTAGATACAGCATTGGACACCTCTACAGGCAGGGCTACACCTGGATCTAGACCGCCTAATGCAGTATATAATTGCCTTACACAGCTAAGTACACTTGATGTATGGCGTATACAACATCCAAGACAAAAAAACTACACCTTCTTCTCCCACCCATGGTCTATATATACACGAATAGACTACATAATGGTAGATAGAAACCACATGTCCTTGGTAAGAGACTCAGATATACTACCGACCCCTTGGTCGGACCATTCAGCCGCCCTAGTAACCCTACAGTGGCCGCACCACCCAGTCACCCCTTTTATATGGAGGATGGATGACTCATTATTGAGACACCAAGCCACATTGGAAGCCCTGACTAAATCACTAAAAGAATATTTTCACCATAATGCGACACAAGACATAACACCTGCCACTTTGTGGGAAGCCCACAAAGCGGTATTACGAGGAGAGTGCATCAAACACACAGCATACAGACGGAAAACTTACAATGACAGGACTAACATGCTAACGGAAAAGATGAGACAATTAGAAATAACCCATAAAAATAACCCAAAGGACTCAGCATCCTTCAAACAACTAACAGAAACCAGAAAGGAACTAAATGCAGTCTTAACTAAAGAGGCACAGAGGAAAGCCCTTGGAATTAAAAAGATGTATTATTATGAAGGAAATAGGACAGGAGCGCTACTTGCTAAAATGTTAAGAAACCAAAAGGTATCGTCACAAATACACAAACTAGTAACAACAGAGGGAGTGGATGTCGTAGATAGCAAACACATAGCTAACCATTTTGGCTCTTTCTACGAAGCACTCTATAACTTAGACACTAACAACACTGCCGAACACCAAGAACACATGAAAGAATACATTAAACAGGCAAACTTACCACAGCTGCCGAATGTTAACAGGGAGGAACTGGAATCACCCATCACTATAACAGAGATCCTAACAGCAATCCAACATTTGCCGTCAGGTAAAAGCCCTGGGCCGGATGGTTTTACGAATTCATACTATAAAGCATTCAAACATATATTAGCTCCACATCTATTAAAATTGTTCCAAGCACTGGATGATAATCATCACCTCCCACGCGAAATGCTATTAGCGCATATATCAGTTATACCCAAGCCCAACAAACCACTCACCGAACCAAGCAGCTACAGACCTATATCCCTCCTAAACTCCGATATCAAGATATTAGGCAAAATACTAGCCAACCGGATAAATAAAGTATTATTACATCTCATTCATTCAGACCAAGTGGGATTTGTCCCGGGGAGGGAAGCAAGGGACAATATAATTAGAGCCCTAACATTAGCTACTTATGCCAAATCACACAACATCCCCACGATCTTGATAGCCACAGACGCGGAGAAAGCGTTTGATCGCATTAATTGGGCATTCCTAAAAGAGACGCTAGTAGCACTAGGATTCGGATCGAAAATGATAACGCGTATCCTCCAATTATATACACAACCCAGTGCCAAAGTGAAAGCGAATGGCATGCTGTCCACCCCCTTTAACATCCAAAACGGGACACGACAGGGATGTCCCCTGTCCCCAATCCTATTTATCCTATCAATGGAGGTATTTGCTGCACACATCCGACAAAACCAAAAGATCCATGGCATTAATATCGGCCCACATAACTTTAAAATCGCATTATACGCAGATGATGTGCTGTTCACACTCACAAATCCCCAACTCTCTGTACCAGAGACCCTGAAGGAAATTAAACATTTCGGAAGTTTCTCGGGCTTCCTGGTCAATACACAAAAATCAGAGATTATGAATGTATCCTTGACGCCACAAAGATTCCAACTAATAACAGATACTTGCCCCTTAAAAATACAAAAGAAATCCCTAAAATACCTCGGAGTACAACTCTCCTCTAACACATCACAGCTGTTCAATGATAACTATCTTGCACTGGCACGAAACATACAACAGGACTTAGGCACTTGGGCAGCGAAACCAATCACATGGTGGGGGCGCATACAGAGTATAAAAATGACAACATTACCCAGAATATTATATATAATACAGGCCCTCCCCATCCCTATCCCTAAGTGGTATATACCCCAGTTACAGAGACACATCAACTCATTTATCTGGAATAAAAGCAAGCCTAGAATCAATAGAGAAAATATGTATAGGAGGCCAGAAAATGGAGGTCTGGGGGTCCCACACATAGCAGATTATCATGAGGCAGTCACATTACAAAGGATTTTAGACTGGCATAGATCTAGGGACACAAAGGCATGGGTGGCGATAGATTCCCATATCTTGAGGGTCCCAGAGGTGGGGGCGCTCTGTTGGGTACCAAAAGAATTGAGACCCCCTCAATGTACAGGATTAGCAATACATAAACATACCTTTGATACCTGGGATAGCATTATTGCACGAAAGAAACATATTTCGGGGGTGCGCTCTCCTCTATTCCCTATCCCTATTAACGCAGAGTTAGTGGGGGGTTTAGATAAAGGAAAACAAAGGACCCAAGAATGGGGTTATTCCACACCTTTGACGAGGTTCATAAGAAATGGAAAACTAGACAATAGAGAAAACTTAATGACAGTTGCAGAAGGTAGATATTCTACCTGGTTAAAATATTCACAACTGGCACATTTTATTCATACCTCCCCACATAAACAAGAGTTCCTAAGAGAATTAACCCCTTACGAAACGCTCTGTTCTAACACAGAAGAGATCAGACACACACTCTCTATCTCAAAAAGACTAATACAATCTAAACACACCCGGAACTTGCCTACATATACATCTAAGTGGCAAGAAGAACTAGACCATAACATAACAGAGGAAGAATGGATGAGGATCTTTAAAAATACTAAGAAAATTTCAACATCACCACAATTATTAGAATTGAATTTTAAAGTCATCATGAGGTGGTACCTAACCCCTTCAAGGTCACATTCAATCTACCCAAGTGTTAGCGACAGATGTTGGAGAGGATGCGAAGAGAAGGGCACTTATCTCCATATGTGGTGGAATTGTGGGAAACTTAAAGATTTCTGGTTAGACATAGAGAGACACTTCAGGCAGATATTAACACCCGAGTTCACACTAACACCCAGCGTGGCACTACTGAATGACACAACAAAGATAACATGCACCCTCAGACGCACTCTTTTACATTTGGGAATGTCAGGAGCAAAAGCATTAATCGCCCTGAATTGGAAGAGCCAGACACCACCCTTGATAGGTACATGGAAAGAAAGGGTAACTGATATACTGGTATTGGAAGAATATGGCTATCAGAGAAGGAACAAGCTAAATCTTCTGGCGGAGGTCAGATTCTTATGGGATGAGGTGATAGAGGGATCTAGGGTGGATATAAGACAAGCACACTAGAATAATAATACATATTTGCTACATTTAACAACACAGCTGAGTTCTAGAAAGAAAGATGGGCATAAACTTTTATACCTTTGTGTTAACGTTTTATTACGATCCTACCAAGACTTAAACAGCAAAGAGAGAGAGTGACGAGAGACCAACAGAGCCCCAAACAAGGGGATAAACAGCCCCACCTATTTAATGCCCTGTGGAGCGCAGCAGACGAAGTCCCTTAATAACAGGGGACTGTATTTCTATTTTATTTCGCTTCCAAGTAAGTTTTCTTGTTTTGCTATTTTTGCCTTTTGTGTTCTTCTGTTATATTTATTTCTCTCTCCGTTTAAAGAGAGGGAAAGAATGAGAAAAAGCTCAACGTTTATATAAAACTTCTTATTCACATATATATTTATGTCACCTCACATAAGGACGTAACAGACTACAGATAGAGCTATACTGAGGTGAACATAACAAAGACCTAGATGCAATTGGAATGAAATATGAATGTTTCTTTATAAGAGCAACATGTAACCACTCTGTTCTATCTTTTATGTCCTTTTCTCTTATATTCTGTGTTGACAAGATGTAAATGTTGAGCAATAACAATAAAGCATTTGAAACTTAAAAAAAAAAAAAAAAAAAAAGTGTTTTTAATACGAATTTGATATCCAATTGATATGTATATTTATTAGGATTGGGATTAAAAGGTTTTAATAGGTGTATTAACCTTATTTTTACATTTTTTATTAGGAGGATTATAAAAGTTATTTAATTATAAATGTGTAAATTACACTTTGTATTCTATTAAGCTTAAGATGTCTCTATAATGTTCAACAGGTTTAATAAGCCATGTCAGGACTTGTCTTTTGCCCCAAATGCTATAAAATTCTCTGAATGCAAATTTATACACTTCACAAAATGGCTTATTTATTAATGACCACGTTAAATTAGCAGCTTGTTATTCACACACCTTACACAAGATTAGGTCACTACTAATAACAACTGTCAAAACTGTGTAATCTTTTTTTTTTAAAAAAACTAAACTTATCCATACATTTGCTGTAGCAAGATAATGTCAGTAAAATATGTTATAAAATCTAGTTGGTTAAAATGGTATTTGCAAACTCACACAGACCACAGCTCAGCTCATTCATTATAATAAACACACGTCGCAAACTGGTTATCTGAATGTAAATATTACTTATACGCTTCACTGGTCACACAAGGTCATCTTATTGATAACAAAAATAAACATTCACAAGCATAGCTCTACACAAGGCTGTGTCAGCAGATTATAAAATTCACACAAACATCGTAGCACATGTGTCATTTTTTATATTAAATTGATATTAAAAAATGTGTTTTTAATATCAAATTCATATCAAAATCCTTATACAACGTAAACATAGTTACACATTGGGTGTGAAACTTAAAATTTGGTCTTCTGGCTACATTATATAACGGGTCTCATGGTCTTCTGGCTACATTATATAACGGGTCTCATGGTCTTCTGGCTACATTATATAACGGGTCTCATGGTCTTCTAGCTACATTATATAACGGGTCTCATGGTCTTCTGGCTACATTATATAACGGGTCTCATGGTCTTCTAGCTACATTATATAATGGGTCTCATGGTCTTCTGGATACATTATATAATGGGTCTCATGGTCTTCTGGATACATTATATAACGGGTCTCATGGTCTTCTAGCTACATTATATAATGGGTCTCATGGTCTTCTGGATACATTATATAATGGGTCTCATGGTCTTCTGGATACATTATATAATGGGTCTCATGGTCTTCTGGCTACATTATATAACGGGTCTCATGGTCTTCTGGCTACATTATATAACGGGTCTCATGGTCTTCTGGCTACATTATATAACGGGTCTCATGGTCTTCTAGCTACATTATATAATGGGTCTCATGGTCTTCTGGATACATTATATAATGGGTCTCATGGTCTTCTGGCTACATTATATAACGGGTCTCATGGTCTTCTGGCTACATTATATAACGGGTCTCATGGTCTTCTGGCTACATTATATAATGGGTCTCATGGTCTTCTGGATACATTATATAATGGGTCTCATGGTCTTCTGGCTACATTATATAACGGGTCTCATGGTCTTCTGGCTACATTATATAACGGGTCTCATGGTCTTCTGGCTACATTATATAACGGGTCTCATGGTCTTCTGGCTACATTATATAATGGGTCTCATGGTCTTCTGGATACATTATATAATGGGTCTCATGGTCTTCTGGCTACATTATATAACGGGTCTCATGGTCTTCTGGCTACATTATATAACGGGTCTCATGGTCTTCTGACTACATTATATAACGGGTCTCATGGTCTTCTGGCTACATTATATAACGGGTCTCATAATCTTCTGGCTACATTATATAACGGGTCTCATGGTCTTCTGGCTACATTATATAACGGGTCTCATGGTCTTCTGGCTACATTATATAACGGGTCTCATGGTCTTCTGGCTACATTATATAACGGGTCTCATGGTCTTCTGGCTACATTATATAACGGGTCTCATGGTCTTCTGGCTACATTATATAACGGGTCTCATGGTCTTCTGGCTACATTATATAATGGGTCTCATGGTCTTCTGGCTACATTATATAACGGGTCTCATGGTCTTCTGGCTACATTATATAACGGGTCTCATGGTCTTCTGGCTACATTATATAACGGGTCTCATGGTCTTCTGGCTACATTATATAATGGGTCTCATGGTCTTCTGGCTACATTATATAACGGGTCTCATGGTCTTCTGGCTACATTATATAACGGGTCTCATGGTCTTCTGGCTACATTATATAACGGGTCTCATGGTCTTCTGGCTACATTATATAACGGGTCTCATGGTCTTCTAGCTACATTATATAACGGGTCTCATGGTCTTCTGGCTACATTATATAACGGGTCTCATGGTCTTCTGGCTACATTATATAACGGGTCTCATGGTCTTCTGGCTACATTATATAACGGGTCTCATGGTCTTCTGGCTACATTATATAACGGGTCTCATGGTCTTCTGGATACATTATATAACGGGTCTCATGGTCTTCTGGCTACATTATATAACGGGTCTCATGGTCTTCTGGCTACATTATATAACGGGTCTCATGGTCTTCTGGCTACATTATATAACGGGTCTCATGGTCTTCTGGCTACATTATATAACGGGTCTCATGGTCTTCTGGCTACATTATATAACGGGTCTCATGGTCTTCTGGCTACATTATATAACGGGTCTCATGGTCTTCTGGCTACATTATATAACGGGTCTCATGGTCTTCTGGCTACATTATATAACGGGTCTCATGGTCTTCTGGCTACATTATATAACGGGTCTCATGGTCTTCTGGCTACATTATATAACGGGTCTCATGGTCTTCTGGCTAAATTATATAACGGGTCTCATGGTCTTCTGGCTACATTATATAACAGGTCTCATGGTCTTCTGGCTACATTATATAACGGGTCTCATGGTCTTCTGGCTACATTATATAACGGGTCTCATGGTCTTCTGGCTACATTATATAACGGGTCTCATGGTCTTCTGGCTACATTATATAACGGGTCTCATGGTCTTCTGGCTACATTATATAACGGGTCTCATGGTCTTCTGGCTACATTATATAACGGGTCTCATGGTCTTCTGGCTACATTATATAACGGGTCTCATGGTCTTCTGGCTACATTATATAACGGGTCTCATGGTCTTCTGGCTACATTATATAACGGGTCTCATGGTCTTCTGGCTACATTATATAACAGTGCTCATACAGTTTCAAAGTACAAGTATTCAAACTACAATGGAGCCCTTTCAACAGAATGTTAGTTATCAACAACAACAGGCTGTTTATCAACAAGAAGATGGTGTTTTTCAACAACAAGATGTTGCTTATCAGCATTATCCAACGGTAAGCACTGATATTTTTTTTACTTATAACTTGCAAGTGAAGAATCTAAACTATTTATATTTTTTTAAAAATGTTTCTAAATATTTTCTAGCCTTAGTTTTAAAAAAAACTTCTAATTTTACCAACCCTACTGTTATGACAATACATACAACAACAACTCCTTATGTTTTCATGGTGTCATAGCATGTGTATTTCTTTATCTGAAAGTTATCATACTGTTTAGCCTTCTTATAGTATAAAATTAAACGCTTATATTATGATTTAGCAGCGGAATATTTCCTAACTTTTATTTTTCCACTGATTTTAGGCTAACAACATGCAACAGTATTTTGAAGAACCTATCGTTCAACCCTTTACGCAGACCTGTAAGTCATTTTAAACTTTTATTTCTATATGTACAGCTAATTACATTAATTTAAGAAATGACAGGATAATTTATTTTGACAGGTTATATGACAGACTCACAACTACTGAATATAATAAATGAAAATACGTTAGCTGAACTGTTTGCAATCGCTGGCGAAATAGAAAGCACAAAATATTTCACTACAGATGGTGAGCCTAGTAAAAATATGTTTTAACTACTATGTATTGTAAAAAAAACAAAAACTTTTAAAACGTTTTTTAAACTTTACAGAAGCCATGTCTGATGCACGATTTTTGGCAGCGGTTGAAGAAACAGAGCAATTACAAGGTGTTACTACTACAGGTGAAGAGGTGACATCAAAACAGACCGATGATCACAACAGTAATGGTAAGATTTATTTTGCTAATCTCTATGTTTTAAGCTATGCAAAACAGTATTTTATGTGATTATGTTGTTAAGATATGCCCCCCCCTCTCTCTCTCTCTCTCTCTCTCTCTCTCTCTCTCTCAGGTGCACACATTTCTGATGATGCAGACCTGTTTACTACGCCGCATGTTAATAATATGAAAACGTATTTGCCCCCCGCCAGCGCCTCGTAAAAATGTTATGAAGAGGAGAATGGATTTTAACAACGACATAAAACCGATAGTGTGGGATGATGAGGAACCTCATTTAATAAATGGTTAGTTTAAAGCGCCCTAAGCCGACACTTTTTTTAATACCGCTGTTAAATACTAATTCTAAATATCCTTTTTCCCCAGAAACACCTAAGCGAACGAAAAAAATCACTGTAACAGCTGACGTGCACGTAACACAGACCAAAGAAAATGTAAAAGAAAAGACGAAAAAAATGAAAAGTAAGTTTGTGTTGACATAAAACCGATGACGTGGGATGATGAGGAGCCTCATGTAATATATCATTAGTTTAAAGCGGCCTAAGCCGACACTTCTCTTAATATCGCTATTAAATACTAATTCTAAATATCCTTTTTCCCCAGAAAAACCTAAGCGAACGAAAAAAAAACACTGTAACAGCTGACGTGCACGTAACACAGACCAAAGAAAATGTAAAAGAAAAGACGAAAAAAATGAAAAGTAAGTTTGTGTTGACATAAAACCGATGATGTGGGATGATGAGGAGCCTCATGTAATAAATCGTTAGTTTAAAGCGGCCTAAGCCGACACTTCTCTTAATATCGCTATTAAATACTAATTCTAATTATCCTTTTTCCCCAGAAACACCTAAGAGAATGAAAAAAATCACTGTAACAGCTGACGTGCACGTAACACAGACCAAAGAAAATGTAAAAGAAAAGACGAAAAAAATGAAAAGTAAGTATGTGTTACACTTTCGGTTTCATAAAGCCTTTTGTTTACCATGCTCTATAATATTGTTAAATAATTGTATATTAGGCAAGCAACAGTATTTGTAACACTCTTATTACATTGGGTTATTTATCATTTATCATCTATATTTATATTTATGCAATATTTTAGGCTAATATAGAAATATCTAATCCCATAGCTACAAATTGTATATTGTAAGCCCCTTTTTAGCTAAAATAATAAGCCAGATTTCATATAGTTATGTCTTGCATGGTCACGACGTATATACTTCTGGATTAAGTAGAATTTAATTGTTAATTCCTAAATGAGCCATAAAAGCTGTGTAAATAAACAGCTATATTTTATGGACGTAGTTAAAATTTTCACTCTGGGATGAAATCAAAATAATATTGCATATATATATATGTGTGTATTTGCACTTTACAAGTCAGATTAATGGGGCTAAATTCCGCATATTAAATAGCCTTAGTATTATTATATTTTTACTCTTATAATTTTTAAGAATAGTTTTTTTTTAAAAAATAATGTATTTACACAAATATTTAGACAAATTTTCATTTGCTCTATTAGATTCATCAGCCGATGCAATAGTGATAATAGCGGACTGTGAAGAGCCAACGGCTGAGGTTCAAAGAGAGCAAGTGAAAATTTGTCTAAATATTTGTGTAAATACATTTTTTTGTCTTTTCTTTTACTTTTTCTTTGGTCTGTGTTACGTGCACGTCAGCTGTTACAGTGATTTTTTCCGTTCGCTTAGGTGTTTCTGGGGGAAAAGGATATTTAGAATTAGTATTTAACAGCGGTATTAAGAAAAGTGTCGGCTTAGGGCGCTTTAAACTAACCATTTATTAAATGAGGTTCCTCATCATCCCACACTATCGGTTTTATGTCGTTGTTAAAATCCATTCTCCTCTTCATAACATTTTTACAGGGCGCTGGCGGGGGCAAATACGTTTGCATATTATTAAAATGCGGCGTAGTAAACAGGTCTGCATCATCAGAAATGTGTGCACCTGAGAGAGAGAGAGAGAGAGAGAGAGAGAGAGAGGGGGGCATATCTTAACAACATAATCACATAAAATACTGTTTTGCATAGCTTAAAACATAGAGATTAGCAAAATAAATCTTACCATTACTGTCGTGATCATCGGTCTGTTTTGATGTCACCTCTGCACCTGTAGTAGTAACGCCTTGTAATTGCTCTGTTTCTTCAACCGCTGCCAAAAATCGTACATCAGACATGGCTTCTGTAAAGTTTAAAAAACGTTTTAAAAGTTTTTGGGTTTTTTTACAATACATAGTAGTTAAAACATATTTTTACTAGGCTCACCATCTGTAGTGAAATATTTTGTGCTTTCTATTTCGCCAGCGATTGCAAACAGTTCAGCTAACGTATTTTCATTTGTTATATTCAGCAGTTGTGAGTCTGTCATATAACCTGTCAAAATAAATTATCCTGTCATTTCTTAAATTAATGTAATTAGCTGTACATATAGAAATAAAAATTTAAAATGACTTACAGGTCTGCGTAAAGGGTTGAACGATAGGTTCTTCAAAACACTGTTGCATGTTGTTAGCCTAAAATCAGTGGAAAAATAAAAGTTAGGAAACATTCCGCTGCTAAATCATAATATAACCGTTTAATTTTATACTATAAGAAGGCTAAACAGTATGATAACTTTCAGATAAAGAAATACACATGCTATGACACCATGAAAACATAAGGAGTTGTTGTTGTATGTATTGTCATAACAGTAGGGTTGGTAAAATTAGAAGTTTTTTTTAAAACTAAGGCTAGAAAATATTTAGAAACATTTTTTTAAAAATATAAATAGTTTAGATTCTTCACTTGCAAGTTATAAGTAAAAAAAATATCAGTGCTTACCGTTGGATAATGCTGATAAGCAACATCTTGTTGTTGAAAAACACCATCTTCTTGTTGATAAACAGCCTGTTGTTGTTGATAACTAACATTCTGTTGAAAGGGCTCCATTTTAGTTTGAATACTTGTACTTTGAAACTGTATGAGTGCTGTTATATAATGTAACCAGAAGACCATGGGACCCGTTATATAATGTATCCAGAAGACCATGAGACCCGTTATATAATGTAGCCAGAAGACCATGAGACCTGTTATATAATGTAGCCAGAAGACCATGAGACCCGTTATATAATGTAGCCAGAAGACCATGAGACCCGTTATATAATGTAGCCAGAAGACCATGAGACCCGTTATATAATGTAGCCAGAAGACCATGAGACCCGTTATATAATGTAGCCAGAAGACCATGAGACCCGTTATATAATGTAGCCAGAAGACCATGAGACCCGTTATATAATGTAGCCAGAAGACCATGAGACCCGTTATATAATGTATCCAGAAGACCATGAGACCCGTTATATAATGTAGCCAGAAAACCATGAGACCCGTTATATAATGTAGCCAGAAGACCATGAGACCCGTTATATAATGTAGCCAGAAGACCATGAGACCCGTTATATAATGTAGCCAGAAGACCATGAGACCCGTTATATAATGTAGCCAGAAAACCATGAGACCCGTTATATAATGTAGCCAGAAGACCATGAGACCCGTTATATAATGTAGCCAGAAGACCATGAGACCCGTTATATAATGTAGCCAGAAGACCATGAGACCCGTTATATAATGTAGCCAGAAGACCATGAGACCCGTTATATAATGTAGCCAGAAGACCATGAGACCCGTTATATAATGTAGCCAGACGACCATGAGACCCGTTATATAATGTAGCCAGAAGACCATGAGACCCGTTATATAATGTAGCCAGAAGACCATGAGACCCGTTATATAATGTAGCCAGAAGACCATGAGACCCGTTATATAATGTAGCCAGAAGACCATGAGACCCGTTATATAATGTAGCCAGAAGACCATGAGACCCGTTATATAATGTAGCCAGAAGACCATGAGACCCGTTATATAATGTAGCCAGAAGACCATGAGACCCGTTATATAATGTAGCCAGAAGACCATGAGACCCGTTATATAATGTAGCCAGAAGACCATGAGACCCGTTATATAATGTAGCCAGAAGACCATGAGACCCGTTATATAATGTAGCCAGAAGACCATGAGACCCGTTATATAATGTAGCCAGAAGACCATGAGACCCGTTATATAATGTAGCCAGAAGACCATGAGACCCGTTATATAATGTATCCAGAAGACCATGAGACCCGTTATATAATGTAGCCAGAAGACCATGAGACCCGTTATATAATGTAGCCAGAAGACCATGAGACCCGTTATATAATGTAGCCAGAAGACCATGAGACCCGTTATATAATGTAGCCAGAAGACCATGAGACCCGTTATATAATGTAGCCAGAAGACCATGAGACCCGTTATATAATGTAGCCAGAAGACCATGAGACCCGTTATATAATGTAGCCAGAAGACCATGAGACCCGTTATATAATGTAGCCAGAAGACCATGAGACCCGTTATATAATGTAGCCAGAAGACCATGAGACCCGTTATATAATGTAGCCAGAAGACCATGAGACCCGTTATATAATGTAGCCAGAAGACCATGAGACCCGTTATATAATGTATCCAGAAGACCATGAGACCCGTTATATAATGTAGTCAGAAAACCATGAGACCCGTTATATAATGTAGCCAGAAGACCATGAGACCCGTTATATAATGTAGCCAGAAGACCATGAGACCCGTTATATAAGGTAGTCAGAAAACCATGAGACCCGTTATATAATGTAGCCAGAAGACCATGAGACCCGTTATATAATGTAGCCAGAAGACCATGAGACCCGTTATATAATGTAGCCAGAAGACCATGAGACCCGTTATATAATGTAGCCAGAAGACCAAATTTTAAGTTTCACACCCAATGTGTAACTATGTTTACGTTGTATAAGGATTTTGATAGGAATTTGATATTAAAAACACTTTTTTTAATATCAATTTAATATAAAAAATGACACATGTGCTACGATGTTTGTGTGAATTTTATAATCTGCTGACACAGCCTTGTGTAGAGCTATGCTTGTGAATGTTTATTTTTGTTATCAATAAGATGACCTTGTGTGACCAGTGAAGCGTATAAGTAATATTTACATTCAGATAACCAGTTTGCGACGTGTGTTTATTATAATGAATGAGATGAGCTGTGGTCTGTGTGAGTTTTTTTCTTGGCTGTGTTGAAAATACCATTTTAATCAACTAGATTTTATAACATATTTTAATGACATTATCTTGCTACAGCAAATGTATGGATGAGTTTAATGCAACGTGTTATTAGCAAGGAGCTAACCTTGTGTACAGGTGTGTGATTAACAAGCTGTTTTTCTTAGCTCTATTGCAAATACCATTTTAACCAACTAGATTTTATAACATAAAACATTATCTTGCTACAGAAAATGTATGGATAAGTTTAGTTTTTTTTTTAAAAAAAAAGATTACACAGTTTTGACACTTGTTATTAGTAGTGACCTAATCTTGTGTAAGGTGTGTGAATAACAAGCTGCTAATTTAACGTGGTCATTAATAAATAAGCCATTTTGTGAAGTGTATAAATTTGCATTCAGAGACATGGCTTATTAAACCTGTTGAACATTATAGAGAAATCTTAAGCTTAATAGAATACAAAGTGTAATTTACACCATTTATAATTAAATAACTTTTATAATCCTCCTAATAAAAAATTTAAAAATAAGCTTAATACACCTATTAAAACCTTTTAATCCCAATCCAAATAAATATACATATCAATTGGATATCAAATTCGTATTAAAAACATTTTTTTAATATCAATTTAATATCAAATTTATATCAAAATCAACTTTTTATATCAATTTTTATATCAATTTTATATCAATTTAATATAAAATTTATATCAAAATCAACTTTTTATATCAATTTTATATCAAATTGATATTAAAAAGAGAAGTGAAAGTGGGCGTAGAAGGGGGCGGGGTTAGGGGCGTGTCACCTGTCAAAATGAGTTTGACATAACCTCCGTCCATATACTACTGATATATAACAACCTACAATTTTATTTAAACAACTTTCTAAATTACTTACATAGTAAAATGTGCTTAATTATCTTGGTATACTTTGTAGAAGGAGTAGCAATGCACAACCGGGAGATAGCTGAACACATCTAGTCAACCAAAGACATGAGACATTTGCACATCTACCAATCTCCAGCTTACTCCCAGGAGTGTAGGAGATGTACATATTATTTTCAACAAAGGATACCAAGGGAACAAAGTCAATTTTAAAATAGAAGTTAATTTAAAAAAAGGGTAATTTTAGTTGATAAATTAATGACATGCTCTAGCTGAATTGTGCAAGTTTAATTTTTTTTTTTTTTTTTTTTTTTTAAATAATTTTTTATTGAGGTTTTCAAAATATACATAGAATAATAAGGCTTAAACATTCCAAAAATATGTTCCTTTTGGGTCAACCAAAGCAGATGCATTTCCAACAACATGTAAATTGTCAACATTTGTAGTATGGAGTGATATATGAGAAATCACACTAATTTATAGTGAAGTCAGCTGATGGAGAGTGTCATAAAAATAAGTTTTACCATGAAGGATAGTTAAAAGATAATATTGAGCCTATGTAAAGGAAACCTCATTTCTTATAGTATAAATTCTCTTGTGGTGACTATATAATGCTATGTAGTATAGAATAGTATATAGAAGGTTAGGGGTAATCAGCGGGCAAGAGCCGCTCTAAGTAGGGGAAGGGGAGGTGAAGGGTGGGGAGGGCGGGCGTTCTAATTGTTGATATAGTTAGTAGGTATTGGGGGTTAGCATCGAGAACCTGATGACATGAGTATGTTGGTAGACTGGGCAGATATAATTATAGCGTAGTATGAGATATAATAAGTAGTAATTAAGTAGGACACTCCTGGGGTTTTCGTTTAACTTAAGGTGTGTGGGTCATCTTGATATATAAAAAGACAGGCAAATAAAGGTGTAACCACAGAGTATGTAAGACCAGACAAATTTGACTTCGGCAAGACTTATCTTAGTGAGCAAGAGGATATTCTGCTATGTGGAGGAGCAACAAATAGTTAATGAGACATACATTAAACCTGACTAGTATGTGTCTCGTAGTAAGCAGAATAGCATCCACATGTAAGTTCAGTAATGGTCAATTGTATACTTTTTAACCCAGAATATATGACAAGGATGCAGATATAGAACCAACCTTAAAAAATAGTAGGACATACGGTGTAGGTGGATATATTTAAACTATTGGAGATACACCTTTATAGAGTAATTTGCACATAATCAAAATATGAAAGATCAGACTAAGAAGCACGCTAAATGAACCTAGGGGTTGACTTAAGTGTCTTTCTACCCTACTAAAATACATAGGTGAATAATTATAACATATGTCTGAAGTTCCATATAAGATATACATACAAATATATCAACAAGTAATGATAAGGGCTAATAAAGCACCCAAAGAACTCGTAACCTGAGAATAGTTACGAAGATTGTAGTAAGAATGTGATGGGAGTGTAGCTGACGAGAGTTGTGGGTAGTAGAAGCCGGGACCACAGATACATAACTCACACCTGCACATATACTGAGGATGGGACTAATATAAAAGCTATTTATAATATGATAAAATTATACTGTGTTGCTGCAATTTGAGTGGGAGATCAGCTCTCTGATGTGTAATGTAGACAGCTTAGAAATATTACCATATCTAGGGTGCATGTAAACCTAAAGACAGGATAATCTGCAAATACACACGTCATACAATAGTGTTAGTCATTAGTTATTCAGTTTAGGAAAGGAGATTCTAAACTACAATCCAAACTATTAAAGTATATAGAACATGAATTTGCAAACTCTAAACTTGTGGGTGAATGCAAGTTAACTATTTCTACATGCAGAGCTAAGTTTTGGTAGGTAAAAGGAGAGGTAGTGATCTAAATATATGTGTAATAGCTTTCCTCCTGTCACCATTCAAGAAGACTATCCCTGCTCTGTCTCATATGCAACCCTTAGCGTATTCAAGATAGGGCTTTTCAACCTCATGTTCTGTAGGTTTAGGATAGGACCAGCCTAGGCAACATGTAGGTACATAGATATATCGTCCTAAATACACAGGCTAAAAGTAGATTAGCATTACTAAAGGTAACTAACATCAGTGAAAAACGCAACTCACGCTAAATTAAACAGATATATATCAGGCAACTAACAAGCATAGTGGGTTGGACACCCTCATCAAACATAATTGTTCTCATTAAGGTGCCTTAATCTTAAAGTCCTGTAACGTTAGTCCAGGCTGCAATGACTAAGTCTAAGCGCTGGGAATTCCTGTAAGGAAAAATGAGTAAAATTACCCAACGCCTATTTTTGTAATGTTCGTAGGTATGTCTCTTAACAGTAGTGCTTGTGGAGGAACATTAAGTTGATGTCTAACAGACCCCTTTACCGTATCCTGGGGTTTTAGTGGTAGCCGGCAGCTAACTGAGCCAAGCGGTGTTTTCATCCGTAGTTCCGGTACAGTGAGCTGGTAGATCAGAGGACCCCATATGTCTCTGGGCTTAAGTGGCTGTACGAGTGTTCCAGGTGTTACAAGCGTAGCGGAGAGATCCGAAGGAACCTTCCTCTGCTCCATCAGACCGACCACTTCTTCTGGTAATACAGTTGCAAAACGGCTGGAGGTAATTACAGTGCTGGGCAGCGTTGTGTCAGAACATCTCCCAGTAATTGCTTTAACAACAGTGTGTTGCGTTTCTTGAAGTCGCTCCGCTGGTGTCTCTTCTCTTGCGGTATGGGTGCAGAAGCTATCTGTGCTTGTGCGTAGTGAATGTATGTTGCTTAATAACTGATTGTATCTAAGATCCATCAACTGCCCCAAGCGTTTGAGAAGTACTACCGCCATAGTGAGATCTTCCTCTAAAGCCTCCTGCTCACATTCTGGTAGGTTACGGCTTGATATTAGAGACATTGTGAGGGCCACTGATGTTCTCTCTAGTGGGTGTCAAGTCTGAATAGTCGAGTAGGTCTACAGCCTGATTGTTACCGAAGTAGTAGTCGGAGTGTAGATGGCGCGTGTTAGGCCTCCGTCAAATATCTAACAGTCTGTACTCACTCCCCCGGGTAGCAGCGTATCAGTAAGAGAGTATATTTCCATTGGGGAAGTTTTAGAAGACAGATTACATGCTTGTACTGAGTAAATTGTACAGATTTCAGTAGATAATTGTTAAATTAGGGAATCATCCTTCTGAGCGTTAGTTTGTTCCGTCCACCATGGCTGCCTCTTGGCCACGCCCCCAGTGTGCAAGTTTAATTTTGACTTTGATATCTCTTTAATAAATATCAGACCCAGTGAAAGAATAAACAACAAATAATGAAAAGTGTGACTCAGTGTCTATGTCATCATTTAGTTTCCTAATGAAAGCAGGAAATAGACACATTCTTCACATTAAACTATTTTTAATCACGGATACATAATGTTAAAACACATATCTGTGTTTTTCACACGTCATGACCAGCAGGAATCACTTGATTTCTTCTTTTCTCTTTTTCTTATAAGGGGACTTACTTCCCCTTCTCAATCTTGTGTGGTTTTTCGTTTCCTTTGTAAATTATTTTACTCAGATTATATTTCATCCTGCTCCTCCTAGTAACCCACCATGACTTTTATATGGTGTACTTTGCACAAGGAAAAGGGATATGTAAATATGACTGTATATTATTACCAAAAATGTATTTTTAGTTTGTGTATTACTCTCTAAATATTTGCCTGGGATGATCAGTTTTTGCCATGTCCACCCCTGAAATCTTTGTAATGTTGTAAATGTTTTTGTTAAAAAAACAAACAGAAAAAAGCATCATAAAATTGGGAGAAATGTTTAATGGCAATTTATTAAAACGTTGACTTTATCGAATAAATTGGGGGGGGGGGGGGGATTTTACAAACCTGACAGGTATTAAATGATAAATAATAATGTTTGTGTAGATTTATGCAATTTTACAATGTAAATGTGCCTTGTATATGTACTATACAATCATTACACACATAGACCACAGTTACTGCTGTTAATACAAATAACTACAATAAAACTACAGCAACTGAAATGGATGAGATATTTAAATACATCAGGTACCTTTATACAGATAAACTAGATGTTTATGCCAATAGTCCTTAAAGGGCAGTATACACCAAAATAAAAATAGAAATCACCAACCGGAAAGAGAGATCAGTGGGAACAATGTAACAGTTTGGCCCCAATTTATTAAAGGTCTTGCGGACCTGATTCGACACTGCGGATCAGGTCCGCAAGACCTCGCTAAATGCGGAGAGCAATACGCTCTCCGCATTTAACATTGCACCAGCAGCTCACAAGAGCTGCTGGTGCAACGCCGCCCCCTGCTGACTTGCGGCCACCAGCAGGGAGGTGTCAATCAACCCGATCGTATTCGATCGTGTTGATTTCCGGCGATTCCTGTCCGCCTGCTCAGACTCGCCAGAAACACGGCCCTTCAAGCGCCGTACGGAGCTTGATAAATGGGCCTGAGTATGTCACTTGTAAATCACAGAAACTAACAGGTTACCACACAAACAATAATAATGTATTAGTTTAGGTGTTTTACAAGAAGAATTCTAAATTATAGACAACTTGCAAAGTGTTTTCATTGGGGGAGATGTAATAAGCAGCGAATGCTGCTTTCTCCGCCCACGTTTCTGGCTCGCTGGAAACTTAAGTTAAAAAGCAGCTGTCTGATGATTTAGAAGCTAATGGGTTAATTTTCTTTAGCCTGTGTGCTAAAAACATTTGTTGGTTTTTTCAGAAGAAATGTGTTGCTGTGATTTCCATTAGATGAGCCAGAACCCTCATTAATAGTTTGTAAGATCCACAAGAGAGAACTTTATTGCCTATGGTCAGTTTATTGCCACAACCTTTCATGGAACACAGTGAATCTATCCAGGCACTAAGCTGGGGTAATTGACAAAACAACCAGTCTTCCAAATAAATATGCTTTTATACGTCATAATGCCTCAGAACCATAAAGAATGCAAAATATACCTGCACATCAAAAAGAAGAGTACAACGTTTCTCACAGATACAATAAAGAAATATACATTAGCTTGTCAGGCAAAAATGATTAAAGCTCACAGGTTTATGTGTGTTTTGTTCATACCAGTATAATGGTCAAGAGAGTAGGAAGCCTGAGAATCTGGGCTGAGTAATAATAAACAGGTATGCAATTGAATAAACATAGCTCACAAACTGCATCTCCATTACACTAGAAGCGACAAAGTAACAACGTCTATCTGTATATGAAAAGTATCAAGGCAGTCATTCTTTATAACAATAGATGTCTGAAACATAAATAAAAAAATAAATAAAATAAACTGGACAAACATAGATGAAACCTCATTTTTCTTTTAAAACAAGAATGTGAAGTAACTACTGCATCGGCCGCTCGTGGACCAATATTATCGTGAATGTTTTGCCAAATGGTAGTTACTTAGGGCCAATATATAAACATACAAGTGTATGGTAAACTGAATGTTGTGTAAAATATTAGGGGAAAGGATACAGCAGACAAGAGCCGCTTGTATAATAGGGGGGGGGAGGGAGTGTCCTAGTTACAAAATAGATATTTTCCAAAAATTAAAATGACCAGAGCTAGATCAGGGTATATAAATATCTTAGACCCTATTATATTTAAAAAAGGTACGCTAATGCATACAAAGATCTGTGCTTATGTCTCACAAGGGTTACGCTAGTGTACCTATATTCTCTTTTGTCATCGCATATAGACCTAAGCTTATAGAAGATTTAAAGAGTCATGAGCTATTATTCACAGCATGAAATATGTAGCATCAATATGTAGAGATCAAAAGTATAGCCTGGTACAAAAATGGTCTGTTGGTAACAGATGCAGGTAACGTGTAGAAGGGCATAGTAGTAGATAAGCTGCACAATAGAATACTGTGAAACCTGCGGGCTTAGATCTAGATCTTGCCTATATTAGTAGTTAAATGTCTGGAAGAGATTCTCTACAGACCTGAGTAATTGAACCCTGTCATCCATGATGATGTCTCCTTCCGTTCTGACCAAGGAACCGGAATTAGCTAAGGTAAACATAACCAAAGTGAGCACTAATATAGCAAAAATATTACCAGCCCAACTGCTCGTGGTGGTTAGCAACAAGCTATTGGATCGATGTGGTAATAAGCAATATGCCAACTCTAATAACAATATTACATCTTAAAATAAATGCCACAACCAGCTGCTAAACTAGGTACCCATAATGGTAATTCTTTAAATATTGGAAATGATTAGTGAAGTAGTACTTTGTACCACTTAACTTGATGCTTAAAGGCACCTGAGCAGGCATATATATGAAAATATATAATGTTATACAGTTATAACCCCTAGAACACATATTACACCCAACTTATAGTGATGGTGGTTAGAGTTCCTCCATATTCCTCAACAGTATGTCCTCAGTGTTCTTAGATAATAAAAGAAAACTATTAGATATATATAACAAGCCTATAGCATGAACAGTAGCCAACCTAAGTCAGTTCTCTATCTTCTCGTTTACATTATAGCATATATATAATGTATAATAGGATGAGTTAGGAGCGCTGTAAATAAGTAGGAGGTTTTTTATATCCACAAAGCCCATTAAGCCTTATCTCGTGTAGGTACCTATATTAGAGGTAATGGTATATATCTCTTATGTAGACTCCCTGAATCTGGCTAATATAAAGTATAGATTAGCTCAGCCTCTAGTGTTTCAGCAACTGGTTGAGGATAGATGACGTCTGTATGCGCCCCCCTCCTGGGGAGGTGCCACTTATAGGTGATGTGGGTAAAAGGAGTAGGAGTATGACCCGCAGGCAATGAGGGCCGGCAGGAAAGGGAGGAGAGGGGCTTAACAACAGGAGTAGATGGTTTGTCCTGAAAATGACTTGTGTAAAACAGATACAATTATCTAGAGTTGTGAATATAATAAAGTTTGCAAAGTATTCCTTACAGGCTGGATTGCCAACTAATTCCAATGGTAATGGAATCTAGACATGTGCAGCCGCGAAAAATTTGGTTTGGTTTGGATCGATTCGGACCGATTCGAATTTCGGTTCAGATCGATTCGAATTCGGAAGAAATCGAATTAATTTGTTTCGGATACATTTGGATTCTTTCGAATTCTACAAAATTCGTCCGAATTTCGATTCGGACCGAACCGAATCGCACATGTCTAATGGAATCCCATGGGTATAGGAGAGTAGCTAATGGGGTTATATAGTGAACTAGAAACTGTGGCTTATAATAGTGCTATAGTGAGGGTGCAATGCTACAATTTAATAGCTTTGTAAAAATATAGATTTATAAAAGTAGCCTCATATTTAAAAATAAAAATCTTTTTTTTCCTCTTTTTTTTTTTTTTTGGTATCTTCAGAATAACGAACTAGACATAATACATCTATCTGAATAAAGCTTCAGATGAAGTGTAGTTAGTTAATAAGTGCCAGTAGGGCACATTATGTTACACATTATATCTATTTCTAGTTGGATAAATGTTAGTGAATGTACATCAAGCTATTAACCTATAGGGTAAATAAAATGTATACAGATTATGACAGGTTGTGGGACTGCAATAGGGAGAATTAGATGCCTCTTAACTGGTATCAAGGAGAATGTGGCTCACGATAATGTGATCACACAGCAAATAAGACAAGTTCTTTCAGAGAACATACAATAAAACAGAGAGAGCAAGTGAAGTTAAAATAACAATATCTTAAAGGTACATGCATGGAACATAAATGCCCTCAAAAAACAATCGGCCAGATTACGAGTTTTGTGGTAATAGGGGTGCATTGCTAACTTGCACGTCACTTACCTACAGCGCTGGTATAAGGGGATTTTACAAACCCCGTTAACAAGCAAGAAGTGAGAGTAGAGCAAAATTGTGCTGCATACCCCACCCCAATACCAGCGCTGCTTAAGTCAGCGGTGAACTGGTTGTACGTGCTTGTGCACAATTTTCCCATAGACATCAATGGGGAGAGCCGGCTGAGAAAAAGTCTAACACCTGCAAAAAAGCAGCGTAAAACTCAGTAACGCAGCCCCATTGATTCCTATGGGGAAACACATTTTATGTTTACACCTAACACCCTAACATGAACCCCGAGTCTAAACATCCCTAATCTTACACTTATTAACCCCTAATCTGCCGCCCCCGACATCACCGACACCTACAGTACATTATATTTATTAACCCCTAATCTGCCGCTACAGACATCACTGCCACTATAATAAACATATTAACCCCTAAACCGCCGCACTCCTGCCTTGCAAATATTAGTTAAATATTATTAACCCCTAATCTGCAGTCCCTAACATCACCGCCACCTATCTACATTTATTAACCCCTAATCTGCCACCCCCAACGTCGCCGCCTCTATACTAAATGTATTAACCCCTAAACCTAAGTCTAACCCTAACACCCCCTAACTTAAATATAATTAAAATAAATCTAAATAAAACCTACTTTTAATAACTAAATAATTCCTATTTAAAAGTAAATACTTACTTGTAAAACAAACCCTAAGCTAGCTACAATATAACTAATAGTTACATTGTATCTAGCTTAGGTTTTATTTTTATTTTACAGGCAAGTTTGTATTTATTTTTAACTAGGTAGAATAGTTATTAAATAGTAATTAACTATTTAATAACTACCTAGCTAAAATAAATACAAATTTACCTGTAAAATAAAATCTAACCTAAGTTACACTAACACCTAACCTAACCCTACAATTAAATAAATTACCTAAATTAAATACAATTAAATAAAATGAGCTAAATTACAAAAAAACTCCCACTAAATTAGAGAAAATAAAAAACAAATTACAGATCTTTAAACTAATTACACCTAATCTAAGAGCCCTATCAAAAAAAAAACACACACAAAATAAAAAAAACCCTAGCCTTAACTAAACTATCAATAGCCTTAAAAGGGCCTTTTGTGGGGCATTGCCCCAAAGAAATCAGCTCTTTTACCTGAAAAAGAAATACAAACAACCCCCCAACAGTAAAACCCACCACCCACACAACCAACCCTCCTAAATAAAAGCCTAACTAAAAAACCTAAGCTCCCCATTGCCCTGAAAAGGGCATTTGTATGGGCATTGCCCTTAAAGGGCATTTAGTTCTATTTCTGCCCAAAGCCCTAACCTAAAAATAAAACCCAACAATTACACCCTTAAAAAATCCTAACACTAACCCCCGAAGATTCATTTACCAGGAGAAGTCTTCATCCAAGCGGCAAGATGTTCTCAACGTAGCTGGCATACGTTGTCCTCCAGATGGGCATAAGTTGTCCTCCAGATGGGCATAAGTCTTCATCCAGGCGGCATCTTTTATCTTCATCCATCCGGAGTGGAGTGGGTCCATCTTCAAGACATCCGACGCGCAGCATCCTCTTCTTCCGATGGTCTAACGATGAATGAAGGTTCCTTTAAATGACGTCATCCAAGATAGCGTCCCTTAGATTCCGATTGGCTGATGAATTTTATCAGCCAATCGGAATTAAGGTTGAAAAAATCCTATTGGCTGATTGGATCAGCCAATATAATTGAACTTCAATCCTATTGGCTGATCCAATCAGCCAATAGGATTTTTTTAACCTTTTTTCGGAATCTAAGGTATGCCATCTTAGATGACGTCATTTAAAGGAATCTTCATTCAGCAAGAAGACGTCGATTGAAGAGGATGCTCCGCGCCCAATGTCTTGAAGATGGAGCCGCTCCACGTCGGAAGGATGAAGATAGAAGATATCTAGAAGAGAATAAAAAACAGAGGCGCCAACATGGCCTAATATCGCCCAAACAAGATATAAAATCAGCAATGAGAATGTGTTACTTGTCCTTGTACACTAAATATACAACTAAAGACACTCTATAGTTGATATCAGGGAAGCGCCCCCTAAGGGCGTGGTGTGTGCTGTACACACATCACTCTCTATACATATCTGAAGATAGAAGATGCCGTCTGGGTGAAGACTTCTGCACGTCTGGAGGACCACTTCTGCCTGTCTGGAGGACCACTTCTGCCGGCTTCATTGAGGACATCTTGCCGCTTGGATGAAGACTTCTCCCGGTAATTGGATCTTCTGGGGTTAGTGTTAGGATTTTTTTAAGGGTGTATTGGGTGGGTTTTATTTTTAGGTTAGGGCTTTGGGCCACAATAGAGCTAAATGCCCTTTTAAGGGCAATGACATACAAATGCCCTTTTCAGGGCAATGGGGAGCTTAGGTTTTTTTTAGTTAGGGTTTTATATGGGGGGTTGATTGTGTGGGTGGTGGGTTTTTCTGTTGGGGGGCTTGTGTGTATTTTTTTTTACAGGTAAAAGAGCTGATTTCTTTGGGGCAATGCCTCGCAAAAGGCCCTTTTAAGGGCTATTGGTAGTTTAGTTTAGGCTACGTTTTTTTTATTTTGGGTGGGCTTTTTTTATTTTGATAGGGCTATTAGACTAGGTGTAATTAGTTTAAAGATCTTGTAATTTGTTTTTCTTTTCTGTAATTTAGTGTTTTTTTTTTTTTATTTAGCTAATTGTTTTGAATTTAATTAATTGTATTTAATTTAGGTAATTTATTTAATTGTAGGGTTAGGTTAGGTGTTAGTGTAACTTAGGTTAGGTTTTATTTTACAGGTAAATTTGTATTTATTTTAGCTAGGTAGTTAGTAAATAGTTAATAACTATTTAGTAACTAATCTACCTAGTTAAAATAAATACAAACTTGCCTGTAAAATAAAAATAAACCCTAAGCTAGCTACAATGTAACTATTTAGTTTTAAATAGGAATTATTTAGGTAATAATTGTAGGTTGTATTTATATTTATTTTAATTATATTTAAGTTAGGGGGTGTTAGGGTTAGGTTTAGACTTAGGTTTAGGGGTTAATAAATATAATATAATGGCGGCGACGTTGGGGGCAGCAGATTAGGGGTTAATAAATGTAGGTAGGTGGCGGCAATGTTAGGGGCGGCAGATTAGGGGTTAATAATTTTTAACTAGTGTTTGCGATGCGGGAGTATGGCGGTTTAGGGGTTAATATGTTTATTATAGTAGCGGCAACGTTGGGGGCGGCAGATTAGTGGTTAATAACATTATGTTGGTGTTGGCGATGTTGTGGGCAGCAGATTAGTGGTTAATAAATATAATGTAGGTGTCGGCGATGTTGGGGGCAGCAGATTAGGGGTTAATAAGTGTAAGATTAGGGGTGTTTAGACTCGGGGTTCATGATAGGGTGTTAGGTGTAAACATAAAATGTGTTTCCCCATAGGAATCAATGGGGCTGCGTTACTGAGATTTACACTGCTTTATTGCAGGTGTTAGACTTTTTCTCAGCCGGCTCTCCCCATTGATGTCTATGGGGAAATCGTGCACAAGCACGTACAACCAGCTCACCGCTGACTTAAGCAGCGCTGGTATTGGAGTGGGGTATGGAGCACAATTTTGCTCTACGCTCACTTCTTGTATTTTAACGTCGGGTTTGTAAAAACCTGTAATACCAGCGCTGTAGGAAAGTGAGCGGTGAGAATAACGTGCAAGCTAGTACCGCACCTCTCATAACGCAAAACTCGTAATCTAGCCATATTTGTTGTATACTTATTGATAAATGAAATTCCCGTATCTGCACCATTAGTTAACTGTCTCAATAACAGTGGATATTAGCAGTTTAAGACTGTTGCACAATTGAAAACAACAATTTTGCTTCGGTTTATAAGAGATGGAACTCTGAATAGTGTTACATATGTTGCCAAAGTAGTTTGAGGAGTTGCTACATTAAAGGTATAGACATTAAAGGTATAGTTTAGTCAAAAATAAACTTTCAAGATTAAAATAGAGCAGCAATTTTAAGCAACTTTCTAATTTACCCCTATTATCAATTTTTCTTGGTATAATTACTTTAAAAAAGCTGGAAAGTAAGCTTAGGAGCTGGCCCTTTTTGGTTCAGCACATTTATAGCGCTTGCTGATTGGATGGCTACATTTAGACACCAATCAGCATGCGCTACCCAGGTGCTGAACCAAAAATGGTCTGGCTTCTAAGCTTATATTCCGGATTTTTAAAATAAAGACACCAAGAGAACGAATAACAAATGTTAATATGAATAAATTAAGTTGCTTAAAATGACGTTTTCTATCTTAATCATGAAAGTTTAATTTTGACTATACTAACCTTTTAAAGGGCCATAATACCCAAATGTTTAAACACTTGAAAGTGATGCAGCATAGCTGTAAAAAGCTGATTAGAAAATATCACCTGAACATCTCTATGTAAAAAAGAAAGATATTTTACATCAAAAGTTCCTCAGTAGCCACCTCCCATTGTAAAGGATTTCTAAGCATCATATTAGTGTGTCTGTCCTGGGACAACTGAAAGGATGAGCTTCGTGCACTCTCATATTATTTCACCAATCAGGTAAAGGAAGCTTACTATGAAATCTCATGAGAGTTAAGTCAAATCTCATGAGATCACAGTAAGAGTTCATGACCTCAGCACTGCTGATGCTGATTGGCTGCAGTTCATTTCTTCATTTTTTTAATTTTTTTACCTGCAGCTGGGAGCAGCTGAGTATAACTTTTTACACAGAACTTACTCTGCTGAGCTGAGGAGATTGTGAGGTAAAATATCTTCCTTTTTTACATAGAGATGCTCAGGTGATATTTTCCTGTCAGCTTTTTACACTTATACTGCATCAGTTTCAAGTGATTTAGCATATGAGTATTATGTCCCTTTAAGTAAATTGAGAATACACTTTCTCTGAGAACTATTACATTGGATAGTGTACTGAAGGATGCACATAGATTTATGTACAAACAAGACAAAGGGGCCCATTGTGGGCCCGTGTTTCTGGCGAGTTTTCAGACTCTCCAGAAGCAGCAGTTATGAAGCAGCAGTCTAAGCGCTCTGAGCAGGTGGACAGGAATCACCGGAATTTAACCTGATCGAATACGATCGGGTTGATTGACACCTCCCTTCTAGCTGGCCGCGAGTCAGCAGGGTGCAGCGTTGCACCAGCAGCTCTTGTGAGCTGCTGAAGCAATGCTGAATAAGGAGAGCGTATTGCTCTCCGCATTCAGCGAGGTCTTGCAGACCTGATCCGCACTGTCGGATCAGGTCCGCAAGACCTTTAATAAATAGGCCCCAAAGTGTGATACCCAGACGTCTTAGAATACAGCTTTTTCCCTACTTTTTAATTCAGGGACCATTTACTTACAGTTGTATGGGAAGAGGCATTAGCAGAATTCTCTACTAAACTGATGAAAATCTTGATAAAACATAAAAAGCATCTGGCATGTGCAGGCACAGTCATGTTATTTTGCTACTCAGTTAAAAGTTTACTATGAAATCTCACAAGATTTTAATAAAATCTCATGAAATCACAGTAAAGCAAAGCATAACCTTGACTCTGCTGATGCTGATTTTTACTTAGAGATGTTCATGATGTTAATGTAATATTTTCTTGTCCACTTTTTACAGTTATGCTGTTTCACTTTCAAGTGATTTAACATATAAATATTATGTCCCTTTAGCATTCTAGTGTGGAAGGCCAGATATTTTCTATTTTAACTCTATATTATTAACTAAAACAGTATATAGTCACAGAATGTTAATTCATCATCATATGTAGGTTTTTAAAATAAATATAATTTATGCTTACCTCATAAATTCATTTGTTTTATGGTGGTAAGAGTCCATAATCCATTACTCCTGGGAATTATACTCCTGACCACTAGGAGGAAGCAAAGATCCCAAAACTCCCAGAGCCCTTTAAAACCCCTCCCACCCTCCAAGGAGCATGGAACTAAAGAGGTGCATACTGAAACTACCGCTAGTAAAAAAAAAATCACAAAAAAAAAAAAAAAGAATTGGTTGGGGTCTTGGGATCTTACCACCATGAAAGAAAGACATTTATCATGTAAGCATAAATTATATTTTCTTTTATAAAGGTAGTGAGAGTCCATCGTCCATTACTCCTGTGAATAATACCCCAGCTGTAGAGTCCACAAGTAATCTGTGTGGAATCAGACATATTTTTCTAAATAGATTGGATGATTTTTTTAAAAATATTTTATCTTTTAATGCAGAAAAAAACATTTATACTTAATGCCCAGAAACTGATGCCTGAAGTATCTACCTATCAAATAAAAATGGTAGAAATTAGAAAAAATATATAAGGCAGACCAGAAAAATTGCCTTGCAAATTAGATCAACAAAGACCTAATTTCTAAAGGATCATGGCAACTAATATGATAAAAAAGGGCAGAAATATGTCTAGAAGGACACTGACCTGCCTCCAAGTAAGCTTTATTAATCAAAAGCTTTAACCAAGAAGATAGCAAACGGGCAGTAGCTGGAAACTGTACCAAGATATTGTCCAGTTAAGGAACCACCAACCACCATGAGCTCTTATCAAACATAAGAGAGACCCGAGAACCTTTGAAACAATTCTGGGCATGGAAGCCAGACCAAACTGACAATGATTATCCCTGTAAATAAGGAAATTAAGATCTATAGAGGACATGAACTATCCTTGTTGAACAAGAGAAAGAAAAGTCTGAATAGTTTCCATCTTGAAAAAAGGAACCCAGAGAAAACTTGTTTAAAGAATAAGTCTGTAGGTTCCTTCTTTCTTTGGAACAATAAAGAGGTAGGAATAAAAAACCTGACTCATTTCCAATTCTGAAACTATTACACCCATAGAATAAAGATACGAAATCAACTGGGGAAAAAACTCTTGCCTTTACAGGATTCTTTAGAACATGATAGATGAAACCTTCCCCTGGGAAGTCTTGATCTGAAACCTATACTTTATTTTAGGAAAATGAAGTTTAGAACCCATGGAATTGGAACAGAATTAAACCAAGTCCCCTAGATCTAGATCGAGGACCACACGGTTATGCAGACTTGGTAAAGGAAACAGGCCTCTGTTTAGACATGTTGCCTCAAAAATGAAGAGAATGACTTCTGGAACTTAGCTTAACTAAATGAACTAAAACAGATAGAAGCTCTACAAATACCCTTAGACTTCTTATCCTGAAGGAAAAAGACTCCTTTCCCCCCGGTCACCATAGAAATGATAACATCCAGACCAGGACCCAAACAACACCTTCCCTAAAAAAAACAAAAAAAACAGAAGTCCTATATTAGAAAACAAATGTCAGCAGACCTATCACGGATCAGTTGCTCCCCCCCAAAGGTAACTCAGTAGTAAGCAACAGTAATAATATACATCTGAATAATGATTTTGAGTATAGATGTACAGTGTAGATAAGATGGACCTGCACCTGCACTAATAAAAAGGCTCTCTTGCATTAGGATTGTCTACATTTTCACACCCCAATGTATAGACTCGTTCCTATGGGCCCCCAAGCACTTGGAACCTGGTGCCACCTGCACCTGCTGCAACAATGGTAATTCCGCCTCTGTAGCATGGTTTGAGGCCCTTAAGACAAAAAGTGCTAGAACAATATTCTCTGCATTGATCTTAATAAGCATCACAAATAAAAGCATTAGCTGTATACAAGAGTTTTAATTGATTAAAAAAGTCATCACCAGCAGACTCCTCAGAGAGGTGCCCAAATAAACCTGCATAACAAAAGGTAGAGTCTGCTCTAAGTTACAAACAAGCAATGTTAAAAAGGGATACCAGGCTTAGACCATTCTTAGAAATTATCTCAGAGGTAGAATTGGGAACTGGAAATAGTTCAAGAGACTTAAAAGAAGGTTTAACATTAAAACCAGCTGTTTAACAGGCATCCTCCTGAGCTCCTAAAGTTCATATCACTTTTCTTAAAGTTCAAGTTTAAACAAAAAAGAGGAAGATTCAGTTTCTTGGTCAGAGACTGACTCTTGATAATCTGAAAATACTTCACCCTCAGAAGATGAATCAGAAGAAGCAGAATCTGAAACATTCAGCTTAACAGACGTAGATCTACTTAAATCAGAAAAGCTTGCAGAAGGATTATCAGAAACCACCTTCTCCTACACTTACTCAGAGGGGGCATGGCCACTAACATCCCAGATATAGTAGAGCATACAAATCTTAAAATCCTGGAGCAAAATCTGAGGAACTCCCCTGTGTAGAACAAACAGAGGGCGGACATATACCTTTAGAAGCAAGAGAAGCATTAGACCACTGGTTTTCAAACCTGTCCTCAGGCCTCACTAACAGGCCAGATTTTAAGGATATATGAACTTGAGCACAGGTGAAATAATCATCTGTGAAGTAAATATGGTTATTTTACCTGCTCTAACCCAAGGTAATCTTGAAAATCTGGCCTGTTGGGGAAGCCTGAGGACAGGTTTGAAAACCAGTGTATTAGACTCATCAGAATGCATAAGATGATCCGTACATGATTTGCAAAGCTGAGCAGGGGGTATTATATCAACTAGCTTGTAAAAAAACACTTATTATAGTAGGAAAGAGTGAAAGGAATCTAGCTTCTGAGGTACAAGTATTAACAAAAGAAGGGACAGGATCAGTATGAACTCTCTGCCTAGCTCCACAAGACTCTCCCCTAGTTTTTTAAGCTTCAATCTCTCCCCTAAAGACTCTACTGTTCATGGATGTATACAACCTACACTAACCTTTCTTAACCCCAGTTCCTCTCTTCCTTTCCTATCCCTTTAAACCCCCTTAGCATGTAAACCTATGAGCCCAGCTGTTTGTAGGTCACCTTCATAAGAGCCGACTAAAACAGTGCAACTCTCGGCAGGACCATCTACCCATTTGATCCCTATAAATGTTATCTTGTATACCGCCTATGCTTAGAGCGCTGCGAAATCTGTTGGTGCTCTACAAATACCTGATAATAGTAATAATGATCCATAATGGATTAACAGGCAGTTAATGAGTAAATCAAAATACAGATAATGTATGTTATTTTACTAATGAAGTTTAAATAAGGTATGAATAAATGTTTCACATCTGATAGAGAATGGAATTTTGACTTTAAGGTTTTATTTTATAGTCATATTTAATTGTAAATAAAATAAATTTAAATATGAATTTATTGAATGTGTTTTACATATTAACTATAAATAATAATGTATTCAAAGCCCAGAGGCAGAACTTTTCCTCACTTTCTGCGATGAGATTTTTTTAGTGAAACATTTTCTGCAAGTCATTTTGAAATAAAATTAAATAAGGCAGTTACACTAAAGCAACCGTTCAATTGCATTGCAAATTAGCTGCAGACAAAAAATAAAAAACTTTGTTTATAAAAAATTTCTTGAATAAATATGTTTCTTTTATTTGTGGTCACAAGAAATGTAGTAATAAAAAAGGTGCATTGCTGACAAGAACATCTTTCATCCAGAAGTCACAGCTTTACAGACTGGGAAAGGCTAGGGGGCGAGGTTCAAAAATCCTTGAGTGCCAATCACCAATCGGTGCGCTGCTACTACTTCTTCATATTTAACTTTCTTTTCAAACAGCACTTTACTCTGGAAAACTTACACAGTGCAGCCTGAGCAAAGCTCTGTTTGAAGAGAACTATTTAATGTGGAGCAGAGCTGCAAAGTATAAGTGCTAACAGTTCCTGCATGTGTCACGTTCTTTCTGCAGACATGCTGCATTTTCTTTGATGACATCTCAGATCACATCAAGTTCTGCCTTGGGGATTCAAAGTAAAGATTAGCCTGAGAATAACGTGCAGATGTATTTTGAAAAAATACAGTTTATTTAGGGCTAGATTATAAATGGCTTGCAAAAGATTGCACTAGCATTTTCACGAATGCTTGTGCCCCTTTTAATTGTGCTTAGAATTACAAGTGGAGTGGAATTGCTAGCGCATTCTGGATTTACGCTAGAACCCTTAACGCGATTTCAGAGCTGTGGTTAACAGTTTCGCAAAATTAAAAAAGTTGCACAAAACACTTCAAAAATACATTACAAAGTATAGTTACACTCATATTAACACTGTCTAATAAAAAATATTCACAAAAAGCATTGCAGACAAAAGTTATAAGGGCTCAAAGATATGCAATCTCGGGTTTTAGGGAAAAAAAGCAGCTAAAGGGCTTTACCATTGAGATACATACAGATACATGTCTAAATATGGATATGCATGTATGTGTGTGTGTGTATATATATATATATATATATATATATATATATATATGCACAGTATCTCACAAAAGTGAGTACACCCCTCACATTTTTGTAAATATTTTATTAGATCTTTTCATGTGACAACGCTGAAGAAATGACACTTTGCTACAATGTAGTGAGTGTACAGCCTGTATAACAGTGTAAATTTGTTTTCCCCTCAAAATACCCCAAAACACAGCCATTAATGTCTAAACTGTTGGCAACAAAAGTGAGTACACCACTAAGTGGAAATGTCCAAATTGGGCCCAATTAGCCATTTTCCCTCCCCGGTGTCATGTGACTCGTTAGTATTACAAGGTCTCAGGTGTGAATGGGTAGCAGGTGTGTTAAATTTGGTGTTATCGCTCTCACGCTCTCTCATACTGGTCACTGGAAGTTCAATATGGCACCTCATAGCAAAGGACTCTCTGAGGATCTGAAAAAAGAATTTTTGATCTACATAAAGATGGCCTAGTCAGCCTGCAATGCTAAGACCATACGCCGCAAACTGCATCAAATTGGTCTGCATGGCTGTCGTCCCAGAAGGAAGCCTCTTCTAAAGATGATGCACAAGAAAGCCTACAAACAGTTTGCTGAAGACAAGCAGACTAAGAACATGGATTACTGGAACCATGTCCTGTGGTCCGATGAGATTAAGATAAACTTATTTAGTTCAAATGGTGTCAAGCATGTGTGGCGGCAACCAGATGAGGAGTGCAAAGACAAGTGTGTCTTGCCTATAGTCAAGCATGGTAGTGGGAGTGTCATGGTCTGGGCCTACATGAGTGCTGCCGGCACTGGGGAGCTACAGTTCATTGAGGGAACCATGAATGCCAACATATACTGTGACATACTGAAGCAGAACATGATTCCCTCCCTTCAGAGACTGGGCCGCAGGGCAGTATTCCAACATGATAACGACCCCAAACTCACCCCCAAGACAACCACTGCCTTGCTAAAGAAGCTGAGGGTAAAGGTGATGGACTGGCCAAGCATGTCTCCAGACCTACACCCTATTGAGCATCTGTTGGGCATCCTCTAATGGAAGGTGGGGGAGCGAAAGGTCTCTAACATCCACCAGCTCTGTGATGTTGTCACGGAGGAGTGGAAGAGGACTCCAGTGGCAACCTGTGAAGCTCTGGTGAACTCCATGCACAAGAGGGTTAAGGCAGTGCTGGAAAATAATGGTGGCCACACAAGATATTGATACGTTGGGTCCAATTTGGACATTTACACTTAGGGCTGTACTCACTTTTGTTGCCAACAGTTTGGACATTAATGGCTGTGTGTTGAGTTATTTTGAGGGGACAGCAAATGTACACTGTTATACAGGCTGTATACTCACTACTTTACATTGTAGCAAAGTGTTATTTCTTCAGTGTTGTCACATGAAAAAATATAATAAAATATTTACAAAAATGTGAGGGGTGTACTCACTTTTGTGAGATACTATGGGGTCGATCCGATAAAAATCGTCGCCCGCAAAAGCCCGGCGACGGGCAATAATTGCGCGGATTTGGTATCCTATATACGGCGTAAGCTAGAAGTTACGCGCGTATATTTCTGCCGTCGCCCGCAGTTTTTTGGGCCATAGGCAGGTATACCAAACCCGCGCAGTTTGGTATCCAATATGCAGCGTAAGGACTTACGTGGCGAAAATGGAGAAAACTTACTCCATTTTCACCTCGCCACAAAAAGCAGCCGTAAGAAGCCTTACGCTGACTATTGGAGCCCCGTAACTCCCCTCCCTGTCAACCGCGATCTGCTAAAATAAACCTAACACCTAACGCATGCGCAATGTCTATCTCCCTGTCAACCGCGATCCCCCCCCCCCCCCGAAATCCCTAATAAAGTTATTACCCCCTAAAACGCCGCTCCCGGACCCCCGCCGCCATCTACATAAACTAAACCCCCTACTGTGAGCCTCTAAAACCGCCGCCATCTACCTTATCTATCCCCTAATCTGACCCCTTACACCGCCGCCACCTATATAAAAATTATTAACCCCTAATCTAATCCCCCTATACCGCCGCCAGCTATATTAATATTATTAACCCCTAATGTAAGCCCCTTACACCGCCGCCATCTCTATTAAAATGATTAACCCCTAATTTAATCTACCTACCCCGCCGCCAGCCTATATTATCTATATTAACCCTAAGTATATTATAGTTAATATAGTTATTACATTATATATATTAACTATATTAACCCTAATTATATTAGGGTTAATATAGTTACTATAGTATTTATATTAACTATATTAACTCTATCTAACACTAACACCCCTAACTATATTTATATTAAATTAATCTAATTAATTTATAAACTAAAATATTCCTATTTAAAATCTAAATACTTACCTATAACATAAACCCTAAGATAGCTACAATATAATTAATAATTACATTGTAGCTATGTTAGGGTTAATATTTATTTTACAGGTAAATTGTTAATTATTTTAACTAGGTATAATAGATATTAAATAGTTATTAACTATTTAATATCTACCTAGTTAAAATAATTACCCAATTACCTGTAAAATAAATCCTAACCTAAGTTACAAATACACCTACACTATCAATAAATTAAATAAAGTACAAACATCTATCTAAAAATACAATTAAATTAACTAAACTAAATTACAAAAAAAAAAAAAACACTAAATTACAAAAAATAAAAAAAGATTACAAGATTTTAAGCTAATTACACCTATTCTAAGCCCCCTAATAAAATAATAAACCCCCAAAATAAAAAAAATTCCCTGCCCTATTCTAAATTAAACATATTTCAAAGCTCTTTACCTTACCAGCCCTTAAAAGGGCCTTTTGTGGGGCATGCCCCAAAGAATTCAGCTCTTTTGCATTCAACAAATACAATCCCCCCCCCCCATTACAACCCACCACCCACATACCCCTATTCTAAACCCACCCAAACCCCCCTTAAAAAAGCCTAACACTACCCCCCCTGAAGATCTCCCTACCTTGTCTTCACCACACCGGCCGAACTCCTGATCCGATCCGGGCGATGTCGTCCTCCAAGCGGCAAAGAAGAATTCTTCCTCCGGCGATGTCATCCTCCAAGCGGCAAAGAAGAATTCTTCCTCCGGCGACGTCTTCCTCCAAGCGGCAGCAAAGTCTTCATTCTTCCGGCGGCATCTTCAATCTTCTTTCTTCGCTCCGCCGCCGCGGAGCATCCATCCCGGCCGACTGCTAAACTTGGAATGAGGTACCTTTAAATGACGTCATCCAAGATGGCGTCCGCCGAATTCCGATTGGCTGATAGGATTCTATCAGCCAATCGGAATTAAGTTAAAAAAATCTGATTGGCTGATTGAATCAGCCAATCAGATTCAAGTTCAATCCGATTGGCTGATCCAATCAGCCAATCAGATTGAGCTTGCATTCTATTGGCTGTTCCGATCAGCCAATAGAATGCGAGCTCAATCTGATTGGCTGATTGGATCAGCCAATCGGATTGAACTTGAATCTGATTGGCTGATTCAATCAGCCAATCAGATTTTTTTAACTTAATTCCGATTGGCTGATAGAATCCTATCAGCCAATCGGAATTCGGCGGACGCCATCTTGGATGACGTCATTTAAAGGTACCTCATTCCAAGTTTAGCAGTCGGCCGGGATGGATGCTCCGCGGCGGCGGAGCGAAGAAAGAAGATTGAAGATGCCGCCGGAAGAATGAAGACTTTGCTGCCGCTTGGAGGAAGACGTCGCCGGAGGAAGAATTCTTCTTTGCCGCTTGGAGGATGACATCGCCGGAGGAAGAATTCTTCTTTGCCGCTTGGAGGACGACATCGCCCGGATCGGATCAGGAGTTCGGCCCGGTGTGGTGAAGACAAGGTAGGGAGATCTTCAGGGGGGTAGTGTTAGGCTTTTTTAAGGGGGGTTTGGGTGGGTTTAGAATAGGGGTATGTGGGTGGTGGGTTGTAATGGGGGGGGGGGGGGGATTGTATTTGTTGAATGCAAAAGAGCTGAATTCTTTGGGGCATGCCCCACAAAAGGCCCTTTTAAGGGCTGGTAAGGTAAAGAGCTTTGAAATATGTTTAATTTAGAATAGGGCAGGGAATTTTTTTTATTTTGGGGGTTTATTATTTTATTAGGGGGCTTAGAATAGGTGTAATTAGCTTAAAAATCTTGTAATCTTTTTTTTATTTTTTGTAATTTAGTGTTTGTTTTTTTTTGTAATTTAGTTTAGTTAATTTAATTGTATTTTTAGATAGATTTTTGTACTTTATTTAATTTATTGATAGTGTAGGTGTATTTGTAACTTAGGTTAGGATTTATTTTACAGGTAATTGGGTAATTATTTTAACTAGGTAGATATTAAATAGTTAATAACTATTTAATATCTATTATACCTAGTTAAAATAATTAACAATTTACCTGTAAAATAAATATTAACCCTAACATAGCTACAATGTAATTATTAATTATATTGTAGCTATCTTAGGGTTTATTTTATAGGTAAGTATTTAGATTTAAATAGGAATATTTTAGTTTATAAATTAATTAGATTAATTTAATATAAATATAGTTAGGGGTGTTAGTGTTAGATAGAGTTAATATAGTTAATATAAATACTATAGTAACTATATTAACCCTAATATAATTAGGGTTAATATAGTTAATATATATAATGTAATACCTATATTAACTATAATATACTTAGGGTTAATATAGATAATATAGCTGGCGGCGGGGTAGGTAGATTAAATTAGGGGTTAATCATTTTAATAGAGATGGCGGCGGTGTAAGGGGCTTACATTAGGGGTTAATCATTTTAATATAGATGGCGGCGGAGTTAGGGGCTCACTTTAGGGGGTTATAGATATAATATAGCTGGCGGCGGGGTACGGGAGCGGCGGTTTAGGGGTTAATAACTTTATTAGCTGGTGGCGGGGTACGGGAGCGGCGGTTTAGGGGTTAATAACTTTATTAGGTTGCGGCGGGGTACGGGAGCGGCGGTTTAGGGGTTAATAACTTTATTAGGTTGCGGCAGGGTACGGGAGCGGCGGTTTAGGGGTTAATAGCTTTTTTATTGTTAGGATAGTGAGGGGGGATAGCGGATAGAGGGTTAGACAGTGCGGGCTATGTTAGGGAGGCGTGTTAGACAGTGCGGGCTATGTTAGGGAGGCGTGTTAGACAGTGCGGGTGTTTTAGACTTTAGTCAGGTTTTATAGGCGCCGGCAGTTTCTAACGTGGCGCAAGTCACTGGCGACGCCAGAAATTTGTACTTACGCAGATTTCTGGACATCGCTGGTTTGTGAGACTTACGGCACGTTAGCATCTGACGGCGACTTATATGGGATAGCTCGAGTTGCGAGCTGAAACTGCGGGCGACGCCGGTTCCCTCGCTTGCGCCGCAAACTGCGATCGATATCGGATCGCGCCCTATATATGTGTGTGTACATATATATATATATATATATATATATATATTTATATACACATATAAACACACATATATATATATATAAACACATGTATATTATATTATAATGCATATATATATATATATGTGTGCATTAAAGCCTTTTGCCATTATATAGATGGAAACATGTAAAATCATATTTATGCAATATTCAATTTTAATAAAGGTTTTAACTATGTTTTTACTGTAAATGTTTCAGATTCCAATGCTCTGTACAAAATATGTTCTATGTATTTATAAATACATATTCCTATATATATATATATCTGTATATATCTATACCTATATATAATTATATATATATATATATATATATATATAGTTATAAATATATATATATATTTAAAAAAAAACATCAGTTATATATATAGAAATTATTAATTTATTAATAATAATTAGAACATATTTCAATATGTAAAGAACAGTGGAATATGAAATAGTTATATGTTCATGTCTAGTTTGCGCTAATGAGAATATGTCATGGTGTTTGCGTGAGAGTCTTTATTGACTTCTATAAGTGAATGTGAAATGCGATTGAGATTTTCGACTTTAAGCACTATTTTGGTTACTGCTGGAGAAAAAACTGTTTACCTTCAACTTCTAATACCAGTGCAACCCGACTAGTGTAAAAATGAAAATCCTAGCAGAGTTTTCGCTATAGCTAAAATGCAATATACCGCTCCACTTGTAGTCTAGCTCTTAGTTGTTTAAATACTTAAAGGACCGTCTATCTTTTTAAACAATACAATTCTGGAGTAGATAATCCCTTTATTACCCATTCCCCAGTTTTGCATAAGCAACACAGTTATATTAATACACTTTTTACCTCTGTGATTACCTTGTATCTAAGCCTCTGCAGACTGCCCCTGTATCTCAATTCTTTTTACAGACTTGCATTTTAGCAAATCAGTACTGACTCATAAATAACTCAGGGGAGTGAGCACAATGTTATCTATATGGCACACATGAACTAGCACTGTCTAGCTGTGACAAATGTCCAAATGAGATAAAAGGGCTTAGAAATTAGCATATGAGTTGATAACCGTGTTCAGTAAAACTGTAGTAATGTGTTACACTCACCCATATTAGATGGGCATTCTGGTGATATCCAGACAGAGGTAATTTCAGCCCCCTGTTAATGTTCCATATATATATACCCTGGCACAGTGTTCTGTAAGTGAAGGATGTGCTATAAAAGAGATTAAAGTTTTTTCTTTTTTTTCCTTTTCCAGATTTTTTTCTGTGCGTCCATTAAAGTAGAGTGGATTTACTATGAATTGCTGCTATTGTTCTGGGACCAAATGCAAGTTTACATAGCAATAAACAGAACAGTACATTTAACTCACCACACTGCAGTAACGGGCTCCTGCTTCAGTTGTCCTCCACGTGGAACGCCAAAGCCTATTTTCTACTGCTGTTTCCCTAGGTGCGCGCTGCCATGAGCTTTAGCTGCGCTAATTTAAAGGGACCATGCCTATTTTAGGAACTCTCACCTAAGGGCTAGATTATGAGTGGAGTGCTATTTACTGCTCCCACTCGCGTTAACTCCACAAGATGGAGGTTTTTTGTCCGTGTCGGGTAACTTATTACAAGTTGAAAGTAAAATGTTTTCGCACAAGCGCTAACCCAACGACGGCAAAATGCCAACCTTGGAATAACTCAACTTCGTTTACATATTCCCCTATAGATTTCAATGGAAAAAACTAACACACTTACTTACGCGAAAACCCGATCACATTTAATGTAACCATAGTATTTAAGGAGCTTCCAAAAAAGGTCTAGTCCTTCAAGAGCAAGGATGGGTTGAGGCTCGCCGATATGCCAACAGATGCATCAGCGAATTATCCAACACTTTTCTATGGGAAGATTATACACGAGCACGTTACACCCGCTCACCGCTAACGTAAGCAACGCTGGTATTGGAGTGCGGTAATGAGCTAAATTTTTCTCAACGCTCACTTCTTGTCTGGTTTGTAAAAACCCCTAATAACAGCACTGTCTGTAAGTGAGCGGTGAGCATAAACTGCTTATTAGCACCGCACAGCTCAAAATGAAAAACTCGTAATCTAGCCGATAATTAACCAAAATAATAAATTATTCCTATTCTAATACCCCCATTTAAAAAAAAAAACACCTCAAAATAAAAAACCCTAATCTATAAGTAGACTACCAATAGCCTTTAAAAGGGCCTTTTGTATGGCATTGCCCTAACGTTAACAGCTCCTTTGCCAAAAAAATAAACCAAATACCCCCTAACATTACAACCCCCACCCCCTAAACCTGCCAAAAAAAACCCATAAAAAAGCAACATAAAAAACCTAATCTACCCATTGCCCTGAAAAGGGTATTTGTGTGGGCATTGCCCTTAAAAGGACATTCAGCTCTTTTTTTTAGTTGTTGTTAAATTTTCTTTTTATTGAGGTAGCAATAACACTGGATACAGGTTAAACAGACTTTCGAGACATCATATAAGACTTCAACAGTAGTGAGAGCCACATACAGGTGGAAAATACATAAAAACCTGGGTAGACATTAGTATTGACTCGTCATTTTGTTTATAAGACATTAAATTCTGTTGTGCCATAAATGGCTGCCAGGACCACTGAAGGGTCCCCGCACTTGATGTACTGGGGCAGGCACATAAGTTATTGTCTGCTAGATTCACACACAGAAGAAAACCTCCAAAGAAAAACTAGTTCAACTTAACAGTCTTCAAGTAACAAAAAATACAAAGAGAAAGTGTAAAATCATACAATCTGCAAATAACAGAGAATATAGACATGAACACAGTAATGTTTCCATGTGAGGGTCCGTAGAGCATTTTTTCCATACATAAGGGGAGGGGAAAGTGGGAGGGAAGTGAGGGAAGGACCTTACTCAAGGATTGTAGGAGGAGTGAGGGCAGACTGGAGAAGGAATCACCAAGTAAGGCTATACCTTATATATTACAATTAAAAATTTGCAGCTCCTATTTAGACTGCACCACAGTCTGTTGGAGTTCATCCCACAGGCTCCAGATTGAGCAGTAGAAGTCAATGCTCCCTTCTACTCTCAAAGAGTATTCTTCTATTCTCTGGATGTAGGTAAGAATGTCTAGGACCATTGGGAGGGTGATAGAAGCATCTTTTGCCCATTGTCTGGCTATAGCTAATTTAGTAGCAAGGAGGATGAGGATACAAAGGGCCCTGGTTGGTTTTGACAATTTCTGTAGCTCTAAATGAAAAAGAGCAGTACTGCTGGTTAAATGTTGTACTAAATGTAGCTGTAGCAATAAACCTGCAATCTGAGACCAAATTAAGTCTAGTTTATGACAACCCCACCATATGTATAGGTGAGTACCTCTCTGACCGCAGCCTCTCCAGCAATGTGTGAAAAAATTCTTTGCAACCTGGTCGGGACCCAATGCCATCTAAGTAATAACTTTATGTGAGTTTCATATCTTGGATAGCTCACTGCCAAGTCACATCCTGATGCACTACTCCCAAATCTCTTTCTCAGTCCCTCGTGGCATAGGATTTAGAAAATGAGGAAAAGTTAAGTAAAAGTTTGTAGTGGCATGACAGGGCATCACATACTGGTTTGCTTGCAATCCACCTAGGTTCTCATTGTGTGAGGGTCCTAGTGCCAGATTTGGGAAATCAGGTCAGTCTAAAAAATGCGGATTTCCGGTTCGGAGGCGGAGCCTAACAGCAGCATGCTCCTGGTCGCTGTTTCGATGCAGCGTTAGTAATCTAGCCTCCAGTCATAGCCGCATAGCCCCCGGGGTAGTGGGGTTCAGCTAGGCTTATGCCAGACCTTGAGTCAGCCAGAGGAGGAAATCATGGTGGCCGGTTGTGCCAGCGGTAGTACCGCTACTTTTTATGTTTGGGCTCTTTTCCATCACCCAATAAAAGTCCAGCAGTAAGAATCCTTATTTTGGCTGAAAAGCTACATTGGTAACATATCCTGAGTATACAGAGTTACCTTTTCTGATGATGTACTACTCCATGTAAAGCGGTTTCCTGCTGAGGACTGAGGAAGTGGCAAATTCAGCACCCAGAACACAGTTACGCTGCAAGGGAAAAAACAACCTAAGAAGGAGAATACAGAGGCAGGTAAAATAGTTTTGCACTCTACATGCAGAATAGCAACACATAGTGGTTATCTCCACAGGATTTACTCAGAAGATGCATAGAGTACACCATATCTTATAACTTACTATGACCAGGAAAATTAGCTAAACATTAAAGGGACAGTCTAGTATAAATTAAACTTGCATTATTCAGATAGGACTTTTCATTTTAATCAACTTTCCAATTTACTTTTATCATCAAATTTGCTTTTTTTCTCTTGGTATTCTTAGTTTAAACTTGTTAGGTGTCCCCTTCAGGGGGTAAGTGTCAGTGCAGGCCAAAGCCTGGGGCCTAGTGTACCACCTGAGGCATATGTAGATTACCTGATAAGGGCCCCTTAGAATGACTCAGACCACGCAGCATTATGATCGAAAGCCAATTCTGTTTATTGCACAGTGCAAGCCTTTCTTATAGTGACATACAGGGTTAAGGGGATGACACGTTAGGACCGCGTCATCTTACACAGTTATACAGAGCAATTTACAAGGAAAAACTGGAACATGAGTTTCTCATAACAATATTTACAGAGTCATAACAAACTACCATCTGCAGAGACAACCGAGTGTCTAAAGCCTCTTGTTTACATTATCTTATTCTGTCTTACTTCTAGGCATTAGGCCAGGATACATTGGCAAGGCCGAATAGCTAAAGAAACTCATAACATGCATATAATTCTCACTGCATAATACCCCAGTATAATAAAGTCTATTCATTACAAAATGGCTGCGAGGAACAAGATGGCTGCGAAGAACAAGATGGCTGCCATCATATTCATATTACCCCTAACAAAACTAAACATAGGTAGGCTCATATGCTAATTTTTAAGCCTTTGAGGGCTGCCTCTTATCACAGGCTTTTTAAATCTCTTTTTAACACAAAGAGACAGAAAGTACACATGGGCCATATAGATAACACTGTGTTCAGGCACAGGGGGATATTTAAAATTTAGCACAAAACAATACTAAATTTAAGACAATAGATAATAAACAGTCACAGTCATGTGATCAGGGGGCTGGAAGAAGGTTCCTAGATACAAGGTGATCACAGAGGTAAAAAGTATATTAATATAACTGTGTTGGTTGTGCAAAACTGGGGAATGGGTAATAAAGGTATTATCTATCTTTTATCAGCGAAAATGAGATACCCAAAGAAAGCAGGCAAAGCACAGGAGTATTTTACAAAGAGCCTTAATATAAACAAACAAAGACAAGGGCCTTAACCCATAATCATGACTTTTCGGCTCTCGCAGGAGCCTTTTTCAAATGGAGGCCGTGAAGACATAGTGAACACCTCTCACACCCCATACTTAAATACCCAAATACCATATTAGCTAAAGTGTATACAGCTGATCCTGAGCGGGACCGCGCAGTACTCGCATACCCAGCATCTTACCACACGCTGGAAAACAACATGCCGAGTGCTGACGTCCTCAGTCTGCACTGGCCCATACCAATGACAGCGTGATCGGTAGCCATAGCACCGGATTAATAGATTCACCACCCGGAAAAATGTGCTGAGAGATAGTGCGCAATCACGGTCGTGATCAAACATAAAAACAAGACTACCACCAAGGTAATAACAAGCTATGATAAACAGAATATTAATCAAAGTGTGAATATGTTTACAACACATCTACTTGGGCATATTACACATATAACTCTGACTATAGCGGACCATTCTATACCCCCTGGTATCAATGTGACCACTTGTAGAGCCAGTTCTAAAATGAACTGTCACAGCAGACAGAGTAAATGAGGAGACTAAACTCCCTTCATATCTCATGGTATAGACTTGAATTTGAGCTTTAGAGCAAAGAAGATTCCTGCAGTCCTTTCATTTCCTATAAAAACAGGCATAATCTATAGTGGTGTTCAATCCCTTTGGGGAGACAGTGTCCAGATCAAAAATCCATCTGGCCTCCAGGTGTAGGAGGGCCAGAGCCCTGTCCCCATCTCGCCTGAGGCGCGCTACATGATCTATAAGCATCATTCTTAAGGATGATACAGAGTGTCTAGCAGTCATAAAGTGCCTGGCAACAGGTTGGTCTGAGCAACCCTTTTCAATCACTTGTCGTATTGCAGGCTTATAGTTAGCCAGCCGTTCTCTGAAAGAAGTTACTGTCTTTCCAATATAGAAGAGGGATCAGGGGCAAATGATAGCATAGATAACATACTCTGATGTGCACTACAATCTATGTTTAATGGTATATCTCCTGTTGGTATGAGGGTGATGGAAGGCTGTTACACGTAACACAGCTCCCGCAGCAAAAGCATCCATACGTGGTGGTGGGAGTCATAGAAAGGAAGACTTGTGTCCTTTGATATTATCATCCAGTTGTTTTTAATCGTATTGGCCACAATTTTTGAGCCAGGTGTAAACGTGGTAATGAAATTCAAACGATTATCCTCAGCGCTCTGTTGCATCCTGACAGTGAGACCCTCCAGGGTCGGCAGTCTTGCACTGCTGGGTAATCATATCCTGTGGGTATCCGTGCTGAAAAAACTGCTGTGCCATCTCAGTTAATTGGATCTTCTTGCGGGAATCTTCGGTATTGTTGCAGACGACACATACATTTGGGACGCACAAACATTGAGTTGTGTAGGAGGTGGTGCGGGATCTTGAGCAAGTTCTCAAATGACCTCACATGACCTTACACATGACCTTATGCTCCTTGTAATTGAAGAAGTATCTAGGCTTAAGACAACAGTGAAACACAAGATAGCTACAGTTAAAGACACTTTTGGGTGTTCTCACAGCTGACACTGGGACTGACTGGCTATCCAAATTAAAGACACAAATTGATAAATATAAACAGGATTTACTAACTTTTAAGAACAAAATGTTTATGACAGTAGAAAATTATTATAGAGAGAAAAGGGTATACAGGTGGTTATACGGCAAGGATAATAACCCTACTTATGGTCATAGAAGACCTTTAATAAAAACAGAAGGGTTAATTTTACTACTGTTGACAGCAGTGGAGGTGACTCTTCTGATGGTGATGTATATACAACCATACACCCACAGACTCAAATAGGTGTAAGCACTAGATCAACACAGAAGCCCCCTTTACCCCAGGGTCCAGACACAGACACTTTAGGAGGTGGGTACCAAAAGAAAGATCGCCCAAAAGAAGAACAAACAATAGAATATATCCTCAACTCACGAGTTTTAACTACTGATGAGCTGAGTGTACTAAACAAAGGCTTGTCGTTTGTCCCAAAACCCAAGTGTGATCTGTTTGATTTGAATGTGGATATGGGTCAGTTTTAAAGGCAATTGAAACTTAAAGATTTCTTCAGAGATAAAGGGGACTATGTGTCTAAACCCTTTAAAGCTACTAGTGTCTTTGAACCCACCAATACCCACACGTCGATAAAAACTTTTTACCGTATCTGCACCTGTACTCTATCTGACACACATAAGGCGATCCCTCACTGTAGGGATAACCTGAGTAAAGCTGAAAGGGATGTGATTAAATCATTATCCTCTGACAGAGATATAGTCATTAGGCCGTCCGATAAGGGTAGGGCCACAGTGCTACTTGACTACACTCAGTACCGACAGGAAGCCCACAGACAGTTATTAGATGGTATTACCTACCGTAAATTATCTGTTAACCCCACAGTTACCTTTAAGAAACAAATTGATGAGTTCCGGAGTCTGGCCTATGTGGCAAATGTATTTGACGGTGATGTGTTGGGTTTTCTCACTGTAGATAAACCTATCTGCCCTGTTTTATACCTGTTGCTAAAGGTTCAAAAGTCTTTGGAGAACCCCCCTGGTAGATCTATTGTTTCTAGAGAGAAATGAAAGATGGCACCACTAAGAGTAGTTATTTAGAGTCTTGTCCCCGTCACTGGTCGGGACAAATTGGCCTAAAACTATATTATTTAGCTGGGTTGTGGTGCTTAGTATCAAAGTTACATTAACTTAAATTCAATGGGGAATTGAATACAAGGATACTTTAATAGCACTCAAAAGACTCTATAAGCGATAAGAACAGAGAACTAGATAATTAGCATGGGTTAAAACTTATCAATCTTTATTAGAACGTATTTAAAATGATGGGTGTAGTTAAAACTAAAATGTTAGCAGAAAAATAGTAGTGATTTGTATCACAAGAGTAATGGGTAGGTGCTGGTAATAGAATTACCTGACACTTAATTTGTGTTGTTATTGCCTAGTGGGTAGCAAATTACTAGAGCTCATATATCAAGAGAGGACACAAAAGTAACACTCTATATATTTATTCAATATTGTTTCAAAATAACAATAGAGATGTGTCTCTCTCCAATTTACATTCGTGATATGTGACCTGAGTATGGTTAGTTTCACTCTATAACCTGACAATGACACAGTTAAATTTATTTGTTCTTTATTATTCTTTGTTGAACAATCTATATCAGTGTTGTATTGTCAGAATAGATATTGGCTATCCACCACTTTGGCTTGTTCTTTATTGTCCTTTGTTGAACAATATATATAAGTATTGTGTTTTAGAATAAATATTGTCTTTCCACCAATTATTGTATGATAAAGGATACTTAATACAATCTAAATTACATAGTGGTTGAATTATATTATAACATATTGAGTGTACACTTGGTTACTTTTGCCATATGATCCTCATGTTACTGTTTCTCTGCTTATGTATCTAGATGAGCAGCTAATTATTGTGCTTAAGGTTTATTATTAAACCCCCTACTCCTGGAGTTGTATGATTTGCTGACTCATTACTCAGGATTCAGGAATGACAGACTCAGTAAGTGAACACTTATATTGAATTTTTAGCACAAAAGTGCTGGTCAACTTATGAGGAAAGTTAACAATAAAGGATTATATATAAATCAATTGTGTTGTACTGATGTTTATAGTAATTACCCACTGATTAATGAACCTTATGGTAGATATTTATCAAAATGTATGTAGGTATATACCCATTTGCTATAAGTTATTAAAGCGTAAATACGCTGGATTGTGTATCTCTACATCAATCCTGCTCAGCGTATATGCTAAGAACCAGTGTAATATTAAGAAATAACCTGTAACATATCAGGTGACCAACACTGCAAACTTCCACATTATTTTTGTAAGTGACACTCGGTGGATATATGACTTTACAGTTTATCTTTATAGTGTCTAATTGTCACTTTAATAAAGAATGCTAAAGCATGTCAGTCCATTTTTATAGCGATGTTACAATAGTTGAAATTATCAGCTGTTAATAGCTGGATAATCAATGTACGCTTGAAAATGGCTTAGTATCTTAATATATATTGAGCAAATTCACTGTTGTTTAAGCCTGTGGGTTATACTATCGATGTTAACATTCCATATAACTCGGCGTTATTGTCTATATAAGTACTCAGAAATCACTTAACCGATATTATTACAGTAAGAGGCTGTGTAAATAAGGCGGTGATTCGGTACAATACTGCTTGTTAGATAGCTAGTGCTACTCGTTAACCACTGGCCCCAATTGGGGTCTAATTATGACTTGTATTAAGCTATTATCAGGCACCTAAGTTCCCCGCAATTTTAACCGCTAACAAGTTTTTAAAAACACACTATTGAGCTCCCATCAGCTCACTCCCTCCCTCTATTGTTTCTGCCAGGGGGTCACTCCTACAGCCTCTTGTTAAATATGTGGATTCCTTTTTGCAACCGGTGGTTCAGAACACCAAGTAATACCTTAGGGACTCATTCGAACTCATCAATTTGTTGAGAAATTTGGAACCAGGGCAGGATGCTGATATCCTGGTCACAATGGAAGTTGTGAGTCTGTACATTGTGATATCTCACCATTATGGCATAGAAATGGTCAAACAAATGTTGATTCATAATACCCACTATACAGGTCCCCCCATTGAATTCCTGCTACATCTGATGGAGTTCTGCTTGGAAAAAAAACTTTTTCAGGTTTGAGAATGATTATTTCTTACAGACCTTGGGCACAGCGATGGGGTCTAATATGGCCCCATCCTATGCCAATATTTATATGGCAATGTATGAGCAGTGCAATATATTTCCACAGCAGGACTACATCAGATTTTACCGCAGGTACATTGACGATGTCTTCCTTATTTTGAAGGATACCCCATAAGGTCCTTTAGAATGGTTTAATCGATTAAACACCCTAGATTCTACTATCAGGTTTAAAATTGAATGGGATGTACACAAAATACACTTTCTGGATTTGGAGATATTCAAGGTCCCCACTGAAATGGGATATAGTCTACAAACTACCCTATATCAGAAAGATACAGACAAAAATTCAATCCTGCATTATGATAGTTTTTATCCACATTTCCAAAAGAATGGGGTCAGCTCCTCGCAGCTTCTGCGGGTCATCCACAACAATACTGAAGATTCCCGCAAGAAGATCCATTTAACTGAGATGGCACAGTGGTTTCTTCAGTGCGGATACCCACAGGATCTGATTATCCAGCAGTTCAAGACTGCCGAACAATAGACCTAGGAGGGTCTCACTGTCAGGAAGCAACAGAGCGCTGAGGATAATCGTTTAAATTTCATTACCACGTATACACCTGGCTCAAAAATTGTGGCCAATACGATTAAAAACAACTAGATGATAATATCAAAGGACACAAGTCTCCATTTCTATGACTCCCCACCACCACGTATGGTGTATAAGAGGGCAAAGAACCTGAGAGACCTACTTGTGCTTAACAACCCAACTCATTGTTATGAGCAAAAAATGTGGTTACCTAAGGGCAGACATGGATGCTTTCGCTGCGGGAGCTGTGTTACGTGTAACAGCCTTATCATGGGCAGCAACTTCCATCACCCTCATACCAACAGGAGATATACCATTAACCATACGGCTAGATTTAGAGTTGGGCGGTAGCCATCAAAACCAGCATTAGAGGCTCCTAACGCTGGTTTTGGGCTACCGCTGGTATTTGGAGTCAGTCAGGAAAGGGTCTAACGCTCACTTTGCAGCCGCGACTTTTCCATACCGCAGATCCCCCTACGCCATTTGCGTATCCTATCTTTTCAATGGGATCTTTCTAAAGCTGGTATTTAGAGTCGTGGCTGAAGTGAGCGTTAGAAATCTAACGACAAAACTCCAGCCGCAGAAAAAAGTCAGTAGTTAAGAGCTTTCTGGGCTAACGCCGGTTTATAAAGCTCTTAACTACTGTGCTCTAAAGTACACTAACACCCATAAACTACCTATGCACCCCTAAACCGAGGTCCCCCCACATCGCCGCCAGTCTAATAAAAATTTTTAATGAGACAAACTTGGGAAAAGAAGTAAGGGCGCTAAAAAAAGCTTAAGATACCCCTAAAAAAGCTTGATTAAAAGACAAAAAATGACCGGGGACTTGATTAGACTATATATAAATTTTATAAAAATCAGATTAGACAAACATAAATTTAAAAGCAGCATACATGAAAATACAATATATTTAAAAGGGACGTCTCCCTATAACTTCGCAATTACACTTTTATCAGTGAAACAATGTATATAAAGATACCAGAGTGTAGAGGTAGATACTTTTATGTTAAAAAGGTTATTCCTTAGGACATTGCCGTTAATCGGATAGTGTCTATCTTTGGTTTCAAATGTCAAGTCTGAAAAAACTCTTGGTGACCGGTCTATTAATTATTTGCAGGTATAAGCCTCTGCACTTTATCTGAGATTAAGCAAGTTAAACGTCTTACGTTTGTGGTAACACTTTACCGGTAGTCGATCTCTGTTCAATGTGCTTCGTGATTGTTCCTCGAGATCTCGGCGTCTGACGTCACAGTTCCTGAATCAAGGGCCCGTCTCTCCCAGCCAACCAGAGTCTCCGTGGGCTTCGGTCTATTTAACTTTTGTTGTCCGGTGCGTATCTTAGTACTTGAATAACAGTTGGAGATTGCTCTTATTGCTCAGCATGCAACCTCTGTTGGTGCTATCCGCCAGGGGATAGAAAAGGATAGAATTACAACCCGGGTTGATAACTTTTCCTCTGTCTGATAATGGTTCAATATGTGGTACTAGTGTTTTCTACGCGTTTCACTCCTTTCAGAGCTTTATCAAGAATGACTAGCCCACATTATCCTCCTCCTTTTAAAGAGATCCATTTGTTTTCATTGGTCAAAACTTCATAGAGGTCAAAGATGGTATTTCTTCTGACATTTCAAACTTTGTTCCTTTTGTGTCTTTAGTGAAAGTCATTTTGTTCTTAAAGGGAAATTTTTCTTTTATAAAGCTTATATTCCCTTCTTAATGTTATCGGCATAACCTTTACAGTATCTTTTAACCACTTTGTCCGATATTCTCTGATCATTTTTTGGAGAAAATTATTAGATATATACAAAAGTAAGTTAAACTAGTAAAGTTAAACAAGAAATTAAAAGAGATTAAAATAAACAGGTATTGGTTTTGGAGAGAAGAGTTTTTTCTAAAAAATAATTTTAGTCTAAAATAAATGGGGATACATCTAATTCAGAATTTAAACCCCTAGGGTTCAACGTATCATATTTGAGTATTAACTCAGCCTCCTTTATTAGCAGCTTTTTTTCAATATTCCCCCCTCGCCAATGTTTCTTTATGGTTTTAATTCCCCAGTATGTTAAGTCCTTTGTTTTCCCTTTGTGAATGGTTTTAAAATGTTTATATAGATAGGTGTCCTCCAACCCTTTTTCTATGTTTCTTAAGTGTTCCCTAATTCTGTCCCTTATTGCTCTTTTTGTTTCACCGATATAAAACAAATTGCACGTGCATTTTAAAACATATATTGCACAGGTATGTGTACACCTAATCAGCTCTTTTATTTGAAAAGGGTCTTGGGAATTGTTGAACTTAATTTCTTTGTTTTTTTTGCTATGCCCACAGGCCTTGCACGAATAGCATGGAAAAAAAACCATTGGTTTTGTTCCAAATAAATTTTTTTGTATTGTTAGTCTTTTGTTACTTTTCTGTCTTTTTAGTTCACTTGGTGCTAAGAGTGATTTTAAATTTGCAGCTTTTTTAAAGATGAAAGTAGGATTGTTTGGAATTTTTTCTCCTAGAATGCTATCCTCTTTTAAAATGTGCCAGTGTCTTTTTACAATTCTCTTTATCAGATTATTATCCACATTGTATTCTGTAATGAAGGGTACCTTAATCTGTTCATCATCATTATTTTTAATTTTTTCTTTATACATTAAAAGAATCTCCCTTTCAGTATTTCTGGCCCTTTGTATAGCTTTTTCAGTATGTTCTCTTTTATAGCCTCTTGAATTAAATCTTTCCTCTAGAATCTCAACCTGCTGTTCGAAGTCCATTAGTCTCGAACAATTTTTTCTAATTCTTAGGAATTGTCCCACAGGGATATTCTCTTTCCAAGTTTTCAAATGACAGCTCTCAGCATGAATATATGTATTACAATCTACCTTTTTAAAGTGTGTTTTTGTTTCTATGGTGTCATTAATGGACATAATCTCTAGATCCAAGAATGTTATAGATGTTTTACTATAATTATGGGTAAAAGTCAGACCATACGTGTTATTATTCATATCATTAAGGAGAGCTAAAAGTCCTGATTCCGGTCCTTTTAACCCCTAATCTGCCGACCGCACACCGCCGCAACCTACATTATCCCTATGTACCCCTAATCTGCTGCCCCTAACACCGCCGACCCCTATATTATATTTATTAACCCCTAATCTGCCGCCCCCAATGTCGCCTCCACCTGCCTACATTTTTTAACCCCTAATCTGCCGACCGCACACCGCCGCCACCTACGTTATCCCTATGAACCCCTAATCTGCTGCCCCTAACACCGCCGACCCCTATATTATATTTATTAACCCCTAATCTGCCCCCCACAACGTCGCCTCCACCTACCTTCAATTATTAACCCCTAATCTTCCGACCGGAACTCACCGCTACTATAATAAATGTATTAACCCCTAATCCGCCTCACTAACCCTATAATAAATAGTATTAACCCCTAATCTGCCCTCCCTAACATCACCGACACCTAACTTCAAGTATTAACCCCTAATCTGCGACCGGACCTCACCGCTACTATAATAAATGTATTAACCCCTAAAGCTAAGTCTAACCCTAACACTAACACCCCCCTAAACTAAATATAATTGAAATCTAACAAAATAAATTAACTCTTATTAAATAAATTATTCCTATTTAAAGCTAAATACTTACCTGTAAAATAAACCCTAATATAGCTACAATATAAATAATAATTATATTGTAGCTATTTTAGGATTAATATTTATTTTACAGGTAACTTTGTATTTATTTTAAGCAGGTACAATAGCTATTAAATAGTTAATAACTATTTAATAGCTACCTAGTTAAAATAATAACTGGAGTTGCAGTGACAGTAAATATGCTATACGCTCCCTTTTTGGAGCCTAACGCAGCCATTCTGTGAACTCTAAATACCAGCGGTATTTAAAAGGTGCGGGCAAAAAAAAGCCAGCATTAGATACGCGGGTCATTACCGACAAAACTCTAAATCTAGCCGATAGATTGTTGTGCACATCAGAATATGTTATCTATGCTATCATTTGCCCCTGCACCCTCTTCTATATTGGAAAGACAGTAACTTCTTTCAGAGAACGGCTGGCTAACCATAAGTCTGCAATACGACAAGTGATTGAAAAGGGTCGCTCAGATCATGTACCGCGCCTCACGCGAGGTGGTGACAGGGCTCTGGCCCTCCTATGCCTGGAGGCCAGATGGATTTTTGATCTGGACACTGTCTCCCCGAAGGGATTGAACACCACTATAGATTATGCTATTCCTTTATTCCTTAGACAGATTAGCTTGCTCCTTAGCTTTGCATGCTTGCAGCAATGTTAGTATCTATTCAAAAGAAAACTGTCCTCTCATGAAGACTCTTTGCCAACAACATGTTTGTTTCACCCCTGCTTACAATCTGAACTGGGGCTTCGTCAGGGCATGAGAGGACAGTTTTCTTTTGAATGGATACTAACATTGCTGCAAGCATGCAAAGCTAAGGAGCAAGTGGAAACCGCGGTCAGCAGGCATAATGTCTTTAAACGTACCCCAGCTTTAAATTACTTATGAGAGTTTCATATACTAAAATGAGGTGCGCCTCTTTATTTTCATGAGACTGCCTTTGATGAAAAAGGAACATTTCCATTATAATGTGTATATAAGTTGTCTGCTTTTCTTAAAGGGACACTGAACCCAATTTTTTTCTTTTGTGATTCAGATAGAGCATGACATTTTAAGCAACTTTCTAATTTACTCCTATTATCAAATTTTCTTCATTCTCTTTGAATCTTTATTTGAAATGCAAGAATGTAAGTTTAGATGCCAGCCCATTTTTGGTGAACAACTTAGGTTGTCCTTGCCGATTGGTGGATAAATTCATCCACCAATCAAAAACTGCTGTCCAGAGTTCTGAACTAAGAAAAAAGCTTAGATGCCTTTTTTTATATAAAGATAGCAAAAGAACAAAGAAACATTGATAATAGGAGTAAATTAGAAAGTTGCTTAAAATTGCATGCTCTATCTGAATCACGAAATAAAAATTTTGGGTTCAGTGTCTCTTTAAAGTGACAGTAAGCCAATATTGCTTGCAACAAAGTAAGATTGTTTAGTATCAATATGCATACACTTTTGTAGGGGCATTAGTCTTGTTAGCACTTTAGATTATTTTAGGAGGTTATGATATGATGATTATGTATCAAATGGTGAATATTCTGACTTTTATGTTGTGAAGAGTCTGTAGCAACCTTTGTTAGGAGGATATCTTGCAGGTGGATATTTTATATTTAAATCACAAAATAAAAAGCCCTATTTTTTCAAAGAAAAAGAGTGCTGAATTCCCTTACTTTGGGATATAAAGAAGATTATCTGATTTATCCATATCTCTCTTTCAAGGTCTTATCTCTCTCTCTCTCTCTCTCTATATATATATATATATATATATATATATATATAGAGAGAGAGAGAGAGAGAGAGAGAGAGAGAGATGTATATGTGTGTATGTGTGTGTATATATTTATATGTGTGTGTATATATATATTTATATATACAGTCAAAGGCGTAACTAGAAGTCACAGGGCCCAGGTGCAAGAATCTAAGAAGGGCCCCCCATCCCCCCACCCCCCAAAAAAGTGAATTTGATACATATATATATTTTTAACATTTAACACAGAAAAATTACAGATTACATGTCTGCAAAAGGAGGTACCCTGTGCCCACAGTCTGTGAGATGGTCTGATCCCCTATTACTGTATATAGTGACACTGTTTAAACCACTAATACTGTATATAGTTAGTCAGTGACACAGTCTGTAATCTGCCGGTGAGATGGCTGGCCTGACCCTACCCACCCCAGTACTTTATAAAGTGACCATAGTAGTCTGTGACATGGTCCAGCCTCCCCGTACTGTATATAGTGATACTGTATAGTGACACTGTTTACCCCTGCCCCCCCCCTTGCTGTAGTAACAAGGTCTGTAATTTGCTGGTTCCACAAACATACACGAACACACATACATGCATAAATACACACACAGTCACATACATACACACACACACACCATACACACACAGTCACATACATACACAAATACACACACACACACACACACACATACATGCATAAATACACACACAGTCACATACATACACAAATACACACACACACACACACACACATACACACACAGTCACATACATACATACACACATACACACACACATACATGCATAAATACACACACAGTCACATACATACATACACACACACACACACACATACATGCATAAATACACACACACAGTCACATACACATAAACACCATTGGGTAAAACAGAAACACTAACCCCTGTAGTCAGAGACACTAGTGAAGCATCACGTCACACTCACATGATATCAGTGCAGGCAGTGGCAGGTCAATGTTTTTTATTTAAAAAATAAATAAATTTGAAGCTGGGCCCCCACTCCTGTATACTGTTGTTTTTGGATCAGCAATTTCATTTTGATCTATCAAATAACTGGCCTGCCACTTCTGGCATTAACAAGAACTGTGCCTGTAGTCTTCCATTTCATCACTATGTTCCTCACAGTGGACACTAACAGCTTAAATCTCTGCAATAGCTTTTTGTAGCCTTCATCTATACCATAATCTTTGTTTTCAGGTCCTTTGAGAGTTGTTTTGAGGCCCCCATGTTGCCACTCTTCAGAGGAGAGTCAAAGAGAACAACAACTTGCAATTGGCCACCTTAAATACATTTTCTCATGATTGGATGCACCTGTCTATGAAGTTCAAGGGTTAATGGGCTCACCAAACCAATTGTGTGTTACAATTAATCAGTGCTAGGTATTTACAGGTATACAAATCAACAAAATGACAAGGGTGCACAAATTTATGCACCTGTTTAATTTCGTTATCATGCATATTGCACATTTTCTGTTAATCCAATAAACCTCATTTCACTACTGAAATATTACTGTGTCCTTCAGTTATTTGATAGATCAAAATTAAATTGCTGTTCCAAACACCCAATTATTTATAAATGAAAATCATGGAAATTGTCAGGGGTACCTAAACTTTTGCATACAACTGTATATATATAAACAATTGCAGAACCAAGCACTCTCGTGTTATCATTATGGCCCGGGTGCAGGTGCATAAAACTATACATATATTCCAAAGTAGAGACCGCACGCTCAGGACTAAAACAGGACAAAACAATCGTCTAGATCACAAGTTTGTCGTTAGGGTAAAAAAGCAGCGTTAAGGGGTCCTAACGCTGCTTTTTAACGCCCGCTGATATTACAAGCCTGAAAGGTACAGGTGTACGCTCACTTTTTTTCCGCGACTCGAGGCTACCGCAAATCCCCTTATGTCAATTGCGTATCCTATCTTTTTTTTTAAATAATTTTTTATTGATATTTAAACAATACAAAAGAATAAACAAGACCTTCACAGAAGACATAGCCACTTAATGACAGATAGATCAATGAGACCAATATTAGTAGACAGTAACTAAGATTTCCTAGAAGCATTTAAAACATTTACATTTGTATCGCTATATAGATGGAATTACTTGGTCGATTACTCCTTAAACAACAGCTATCATGCTTCTTGTCTGTCAGTTTGTCTGGGGGACCTGAGTGGGGTAAGGACACCCCCTCATTCCCATCTTAACCAAAAAATGTATGAAGATCTTGAATACAAAGGGAGTACAGAGAAAAGTTGGGAAAATCAAAGGGGGAAGAGAAGAAGATAAGAGGGGAAGATGAAGAAGAGTAAGAAAATAGTGCCTTCCGACCATGACACACCCAGTGGAATTTTCATCAATAAGGATAATATTATGATTAACCAACGGATGTATAAAGGCATATAAGATCTCTGCTGTATTGGGTATATTGACAATTCAAACAGTATTATACGGAGTCATGTGTGATCCAATAAAACCAGACTTTGTGAAAAGCTTCCTGAGTGTCTTGTAATATTGCTGCTTGTGCGGACATATTGTATATGTGCCTAATTTTATGTAAAATTTCGTCCCAGGGGGGAGCCCCCTCCTTCCAGTGACGGGCTATACATATACGTGTAGCTGTACATAAAATTTTGATAAATTGATTAATGTATTTATTAAACTGCCTTAAGCGTACATTCAATAGGGCTTGGTTCATTGACAACTGAATGGGGCTATCTAGTATCGTACTTAAAAGGAGTGATAATTTATTCCAGATTATTTTAGAGTAAGAGCAGTCCCACCACATGTGTTTGTATGTACCTTCGACTTCACAACCCCTGTAACAGAGCTTGGACCCCCGTTTAATGGAATGAGAGGTGATAATTGGAGTGAGATACCATCTGAAAATTGTTTTAAGGCAATTTTCCTGCATGTCAGCACTCAACAGGCCTTTACTCGCATTATATATTAAGTTATTCCAGTCGGAAATATCAATTTCTGTATTGAGGTCGGCCTCCCATTTAAGCTGAAGGCTTGTTTTAGTGATTTGTGTGGAAGATTGAATTAGTTGATATAATTGTGAAATAGTTTTTCTAGGTCTGGATGAGGAGCTACAAATTATTTCTAAGGGAGTGAATTTGTGACCAGTCAATGAAGGTAGGTATTTATGTATGATGGAGGATATCTGAAGATATAGAAACCAATGTAATTTGGAAGGAGACAGTTTATCCTGAAGTTGTGTGTATGTCATTAATTTGCCTTTGTCTACTAAGTCTGCGATCCTATAAAGACCTCTGTTTTCCCACTTCTGTATAGCTGGGATCTGTTCTGAAGGTATGATTACTTTTAGGGGGGTCTTGAGGGATCTGTTAGGGAGAATTTTGAGAGACGAAACAAGAGTGGACCAAGCTTTGAGCATGTAATCTGTAATTGGGAATTTATTAAGTTTTTGGGTTTGAGCTCTATGTGGGTCCCACAGAGCCAGCTCTTGAGGATATAGTTTATTTATGTCTGACTCCAACGTGGTCCATCTTATCTCATCTTCCGTTTTGTTAAGGAGAGTAGTTTGCGCTAACCTAGCTGCTTGGAAGTAGTGTCTGAGATTTGGTGCGCCCAGGCCTCCCAGTTGCCTATGTCTCGTAAATATTGGTTTAGGAATTCTAGCTTTTTTAGTCCCTCTAATAAAATTGTTAATGCAAGCTTGGAGATTGTCTAGATCACAATTCGGGATGCCTATCGGTAGGGTCCGAAATAAATATAAAATCTTTGGTAACACAGACATTTTGATCGCAGATAGACGTCCAAACCAAGAAAATCTCAGTTTGCTCCATTTAGTGAGGTCCTGTTTGATTACTTTATAAATTGGAGGATAGTTGGTTTGGTAAAGTTCTGATGAGTGTTTTGTAAGGTTGATCCCTAGATATTTGAGATGATGTTTTACCCAATTAAACTCAAAGTTTAGTTCTATCAATTTTTTTGTGTGGTCTGGAATAGCAAGAGGCATGGCTTCACATTTTTCAAGGTTCACTTTGTAACCAGATATAGTGGAGAAGTTCCTAAGGGTGTTGTATAAATTTGGCAGAGATATAAGGGGTTTGGTTAGGGAGAGCAAAACGTCATCTGCAAAAAGAGTGAGTTTGTAAACCGATTGTCCTATTTTAATACCCGTAATGTCTGGGGAGTTCCTAATGTGTTGCGCCAGGGGCTCTATGCAAACAGCAAAAAGGAGAGGGGATAAAGGACAACCCTGTCTCGTCCCATTTAAGACCGCAAATCTGTCAGATTGGTGTCCCATTGCCTTAACGCATGCCGAGGGATATGAATATATACTCTGGATCGCTGTAATAAAAGAACCCCTAAAGCCCATGGTATGTAGTACAGCTTGCATGTACTCCCAGTCGACCCTGTCAAACGCCTTCTCTGCGTCCAGGGATAACAACAGAGAAGGCGTTTTAGAAATATGCAAATAATCTATTAATGATATCATCCTTCTGATATTATCTGGAGCTTCCCTATTTTTAATGAAGCCAACCTGGTCTGGGTGAATTAGTTTTGGGAGCAAGTGTTTTAATCGGTTGGCCAGAATTTTGGTAAAAATTTTTAAATCTTGGTTAATGAGGGAAATTGGTCTATAATTATGACAGAGGGACCTGTCCTTGCCCGGCTTAGGGAGGACTATAATTTTGGCATCTAAAAGTTCTGAGGGAATAGTATGTCCTTGAAGTATATGATTGCTAAATTTGACTAGGTGAGGTATGAGAAAGGATTTAAATAGTTTATAGTACTCGCCTGAAAAGCCATCTGGGCCCGCTGCTTTACCAGGTTTCAGATCTTGGATAACTCTCTCTACCTCACTTGCACTGATGTCTGAGTTAAGAGTTGCCAAATCTTGTTGGTCAATTTGGGGCAGAGTGGCTTCCTCCAGAAATCTATTCAGGAGACAGGAAGTTTGTTCCGATTTGGAAACTTTCTTGCCATTGTATAAAGAACTATAATAGTTGGCAAAAGTGTCTACAATTACTTTTGGGTGGGATGTAGATTCACATGCATTTATGCGTAAGAAGGGAATGGAAATATCTTTGATCCTATCTCTAATTTTATTGGCTAGATAACGATCTGGTTTATTGGCGTATATATAGTATTTGGTTTGTAGTCTTAATCCGGCTCTAAGTGACTGGTCATTTAATAATTTATCTAGTTTTTGGCGTTGATTTTGCAATGTTTTATATACCTTGGGTGAGCAGGTAAGTCTATGTTGTTTCTCTAGTGTAGCTATCTCCTTGTGTAGTGTCTGTAATAGTAACTGTGTTTCCCTTTTTGATTTTGACTTTAGTTGGATTAGGAAACCTCTTAACACCGATTTATGGGCTGCCCAAATCTGAATCGGGTTATCGATGGAATCTGTATTAATATTCCAGAATTCCATCATCTGTTTGAAAATACGATCTTTATGTTGGGGATTTTTCATAAGTGTGGGGTCATAAGTCCAGCTTCTTGCATTGTTTGGGGGAAGAAGCCCTGTTATTTTAGCTACTATTATGGAATGATCAGACCACACACAAGGATGAATGGAGGAGGATACCAGATTGGAAATTAGGGTTTGGCTCAGGAAAATGTAATCTAGCTTGAAATATTTTCGGTGTGCTGTTGAGTAGAAAGTGTGATCTGAAGTGATGCCATATAGCGCAGTCCAAGAGTCAAGTACATTATGTCCTTCCAGAGTACTGGAAATAGATTTAGTTTTTCTGTTGTTTCTAATTTGTGATTGTGTGGGTCGGATTTGTGACTGAGGAAATTTCATGTAGAGGGAGACATTAAAGTCTCCTGCTAGAAATATTCTAGCCGAGTTCCAGTTTGTGAGAAGGTGTGAGATTTTATTAATGAATTTGTCTTGCTTTTCGTTTGGGGCATAGATGTTGCAAAAAATAATTTCCACTTCGTTAATGTGGCCCTTAATGATTAGGTATCTGCCCTCTTTATCTATTATGGATTCTTTGTGAATAAAATTTAAGGAGGAGTGGAGAAGGATAGAAACCCCTCTCTTCTTTTTATCTGTAGTAGAATGAAAGTGTGTTGGGTATTGATTCGTCCAGTATTTGGGAATATGATTAGACTCAAAATGAGTTTCTTGTAAGAAAATGACGTTAGCACCCAAGCGTGTGTATTGAGATAAGGCTTTCCTACGTTTTGCATCTGAATTTAGACCTCTTGCGTTATGGGAGAGTAGAACTATATTAGTCGGAGTCATTAGTGTGTGACAAATGGAATTGTTTGATTATTAATTGTAAGGAATAGTGATGAAGTGTATTGTGTTTGCAAGAGCTCACCAGCCTCTAGTAACGAATCACCTCTCTGAAAAAGCACTCTCATCCGTTGGGTTACTGGGTGTGTCTGTGGTCCACTTGGGGAAGGCACAAGGGGAGAGAAGAGAAGGATAAGTAGAATGAATAACTGTAGGGTAGAAAAAGTAAAGACGTTAGAGAAGAATAACTTAAACAAAAGAAATATAAAATAAAAAATAACATATTGAGGTTTCTGAAATAACATCAATTAGTTCTGGGGGAACCTATAGAACAGAGGAGTTGCCAACTAACTCCATTTTTAAAACATAGGGGGAAACTAGCTGTAAGGTAAAGTACCATTAATATTGTTAGATATTAACTATTAACCACTCTCCCCTACCAAAGCCAACAACAATAACTGTATATGATCTTTAGAAATACAACATTTGGATAAACCTACTATGTTGTGAGATAACAATATAAACTTAGTAAAAACTAAATTAGACATTTTCTTGTAAGAGTTCTTAAGCTCGACCCATTGTCTCAGGAGATTTTCCTAGTCTCTGTAGGTACACTGCAACCTGTAAGAGAGGGGAAAATAGAAAAAAACAAGGAGATACACAAAACTTCACTGTGAGTCTTTCACTTATTCTTCTGTCGTCTCCTCGGGGCTCTAGTCCATTGTGACTTCTGAGACTTAAGTTTCGCCTGTTGAGCTGTTAGAGTCTCCTCCATCTGTGATTTCTCTGGCAGGTTTGGTGTTTCCAGATCCAGTGCTTCACATATATCGGATATCCCATTAACATCTCTGATTGTGAGGATTTTATTGTCCTTAGAGATATGTAGAGCAAAGGGGTAACCCCATCTGTACTGGATGCCATGTTTTCGAAGCAGAGAGGTGAGAGGACGCAAAGTCCCCCTCCGTTGGAGTGTCCTAGTGCTCAAGTCCTGATAGAAATGTACAACGTTTCCTTGAAACTTGAAAGTTGGTTGTTTAGCAGCCTCTTTGAGAATCTTATCCTTCTCTGGGAATCTCAGGAATGCCACTATAACATCTCGAGGTGGGTTGTCAGCTTTGGGTTTGGGTCTAAGAGCCCTATGTGCTCTCTCAATCTCTATTTCCGTTGACTGATCTACCCCTGTTATTGCACAGAACAATTGATGTAAATATGAAGGCAATTCAGCTGCCGTAATCGATTCAGGAATTCCTTTAAGACGGATGTTACTTCTTCGACTCCTGTTTTCCATATCTTCGATCTTGTCCAGCAAATCGGTTACTACCTGCTGTTGCTCTGATACTTGTTGGACTGTCATTTCAACATCCTCTACCAGGTTGTCTCTATTTTCCTCCAGTGTTTCTACTCTGGAACCTAGGTCCTTAATTTCTTGTTTGATATCATTCAGACTTGTCGTCATGAAGGTGTGCATGGAATCCAATTTCTCCCAGAGTTTATCAAAACTATTAGTAATATCTTGTTTGGAGACAAGTAGATGTAGGTCCGCTTTAGTTAGTGGAGTGGAGTCGACAAAAGAATCCTGCATGGAAGGCTTCATTGTATTGATTTCTGCCATTTCTTTGTTGGCATCTGGGGTTTTATCTCCCTGGGATGGTTTAAAATATGAGTTGACAGATGCAGATTTCCCTGGCTTGTCTGATTTATTTGGTTTCTTGGAGGCCATGTTAATGCTCTAAAATAGTCTCAGGAGGTAGGGTTAATTCCCTAAAAAATATTACTCCAGCAATAGTGAGAGTATTGATATATTTAATCTTCTGAGGTTTTAATAGAAAAAGTCCTGTTGGGTGTGCTTTCGTAATCATCCAGCAGGTGGCGCTGTTGTATAGGAATAGGTGTATCTCTATGAACTGATTTTCAACTACATTAAAAAAACATGTCCCAGTTTACAAAACAATATAGTTTCCCAAATACAAGACCCTTCATGTAGAATGTTGAGAGGGGAGTAGGAATATTGCAATTTGTTCACCTCTAAAAAAAAAGTGGTAGTACAGATCTCATTCTTTGCACTTTTAAGAAGCTAATTCTTCCTAAAATGCCATTGTGTTTTCAGGCTTTATCTAGCCACATGGGAGATTTCTAATAACTTAGTGATTTCCAGGATTTGTAATTTGGACCTGAAGGTTTCTGTCTTAAAGATTAATGTCCTGGCCAGTATTTTATAGTGTGGCAATGTGTGTTAGGCTCCATTTCTGTGCTGCATCATGTAATGTTTTTTCAGGTCTGTAAAGGTTTGACCAGATCTATATGGCCATTACTCACGACTGAGCCCTTTCCCACAGGGTGGATGATGGTCTGGCTGATGATGACAGTTATCCACAGCCTGTTTTCTGCAGTTTCAGCCCCTGTGGTGTTCCCAGCAGCTTCACATAACTTTTGAGCTGAGATGTACCCTCTGGATCCTTGATGGAGAGGAGTAGTGGCTGATCTCCCTGTTCTGGTATACAGAGCTCTAAGCTAAGGCATCCATCTTGGAGCCCTGTCAGACTCCGCCCCCTCCGTATCCTATCTTTTTAATGGGATTTGCCTAACGCTGGTATTATGAGTCTTGGAAGAAGTGAGCGGTAGACCCTCTCCTGTCCAGACTCCTACCGCATTTAAAAGTCAGTAGTTAAGAGTTTTATGGGTTAACGCCGGAACATAAAGCTCTTAACTTAAGTGCTAAAAAGTACACTTACACCCATAAACTACCTATTAACCCCTAAACCGAGCCCCCCCCACATCGCAAACACTAAAATAAAAAATGTTAACACCTAATCTGCCGACCGGACATCGCCGCCACCTACATTATACCTATGAACCCCTAATCTGCTGCACCTAACATCGCCGACACCTACATTATATTTTTTAACCCCTAATCTGCCCCCCCCAATGTCGCCGCCACCTACCTACAATTATTAACCCCTAATCTTCCGACACCAACGTCGCCGCTACTATAATAAATTTATTAACCCCTAAACCTAAGTCTAACCCTAACCCCCCCTAACTTAAATATAATTTAAATTTAACAAAATAAATTTAACATAATTAAATAAACCCTAAGCTAGCTACACTATAACTAATAGTTACATTGTAACTAGCTTATGATTTATTTTTATTTTACAGGCAACTTTGTATTTATTTTAACTAGGTAGAATAGTTATTAAATAGTTATTAACTATTTAATAACTACCTAGCTAAAATAAGTACAAAATTACCTGTAAAATAAATCCTAACCTAAGTTACAATTACACCTAACACTACACTATCATTAAACTAATTACCTAAACTACCTACAATTAATTACATTTAAATTAAATAAACTAAATTACGGGGAAAAAACCCACTAAATTAAAGAAAATAAAAAAAGAATTACAAGAATTTTAAACTAATTACACCTAATCTAATCCCCCTAATAAAATAAAAATGCCCCCCAAAATAATAAAATTTCCCTACCCTATACTAGATTACAAATAGCCCTTAAAAGGGCCTATTGCCGGGCATTGCCCCAAAGTAATCAGCTCTTTAACCTGTAAAAAAAAAATAGAATACCCCCCAACATTACAACCCACCACCCACACACCCCTACTCTAAAACACACCCAATCCCCCCTTAAAAAAACCTAACACTAACCCCCGAAGATCACCCTACCTTGAGCCGTCTTCACCCAGCCGGGCACAAGTGGTCCTCCATATGGCAGAAGTCTTCATCCGATCGGGGCAGAAGAGGTCCTCCAGACGGCAGAAGGCTTCATCCAGGCGCATCTTCTATCTTCATCCTTCTGGAGCGGAGCGGGTCCATCTTCAATCCATCTGACGCGGAGCATCCTCTTCAAACGAACGAAGTCCTAACGAAGAATGAAGGTCATCCAAGATGGCGTCTCTTGAATTCCGATTGACTGATAGAATCCTATCAGCCAATCGGAATTAAGGTAGGAAAAATCCGACTGGCTGATGTAATCAGCCAATCGGATTGAAGTGCAATCCGATTGGCTGATCCAATCAGCCAATAGGATTGACCTTGCATTCTATTGGCTGTTCCAATCAGCCAATAGAATGCAAGGTCAATCCTATTGGCTGATTGGATCAGCCAATCAGATTGAACTTCAATCCGATTGGCTGATAGCATCAGCCAATCGGACTTTTCCTACCTTAATTCCGATTGGCTGATAGGATTCTGTCAGCCAATCAGAATTCAAGGGACGCCATCATGGATGACGTCATTTAAAGGAACCTTCATTCTTCGTTAGGACTTCAATTGAAGAGGATGCTCAGCGTTGGCTGGATTGAAGATGGACCCGCTCCGCTCCGGAAGGATGAAGATAGAAGATGCCGCCTGGATGAAGCCTTCTGCCGTCTGGAGGACCTCTTCTGCCCCGATCGAATGAAGACTTCTGCCATATGGAGGACCACTTGTGCCCGGCTGGGTGAAGATGGCTCAAGGTAGGGTGATCTTCAGGGGGTTAGTGTTAGTTTTTTTTAAGGGGGGATTGGGTGGCTTTTAGAGTAGGGGTGTGTGGGTGGTGGGTTGTAATGTTGGGGGGGTATTCTATTTTTTTTTTACAGGTTAAAGAGCTGATTACTTTGGGGCAATGCCCGGCAATAGGCCCTTTTAAGGGCTATTTATAATTTAGTATAGGGTAGGGAAATTTTATTATTTTGGGGGGCTTTTTTATTTTATTAGGGGGATTAGATTAGGTGTAATTAGTTTAAAATTCTTGTAATTCTTTTTTTATTTTCTTTAATTTAGTGTTTTTTTCCGTAATTTAGTTTATTTAATTTAATTGTAATTAATTGTGGGTAGTTTAGGTAATTAGTTTAATGATAGTGTAGTGTTAGGTGTAATTGTAACTTAGGTTAGGATTTATTTTACAGGTAATTTGGTACTTATTTTAGCTAGTTAGTTATTAAATAGTTAATAACTATTTAATAACTATTCTACCTAGTTAAAATAAATACAAAGTTGCCTGTAAAATAAAAATAAATCATAAGCTAGTTACAATGTAACTATTAGTTATAGTGTAGCTAGCTTAGGGTTTATTTTATCGGTAAGTATTTAGTTTTAAACCTTTAATGACCACAGCACTTTTCCATTTTCTGTCCGTTTGGGACCAAGGCTATTTTTACATTTCTGCAGTGTTTGTGTTTAGCTGTAATTTCCCTCTTACTCATTTACTGTACCCACACATATTATATACCGTTTTTCTCGCCATTAAATGGACTTTCTAAAGATACCATTATTTTCATCATATCTTATAATTTACTATAAAAAAAATTATAAAATATGAGGAAAAAATGGAAAAAAACACACTTTTTTAACTTAGACCCCCAAAATCTGTTACACATCTACAACCACCAAAACAAACCATGCTAAATAGTTTCTAAATTTTGTCCTGAGTTTAGAAATACCCAATGTTTACATGTTCTATGCTTTTTTTGCAAGTTATAGGGCCATAAATACAAGTAGCACTTTGTTATTTCCAAACCACTTTTTTTCAAAATTAGCGCTAGTTACATTGGAACACTGATATCTTTCAGGAATCCCTGAATATCCCTTGACATGTATATATTTTTTTTTTAGAAGACATCCCAAAGTATTGATCTAGGCCAATTTTGGTATATTTCATGCCACCATTTCACCGCCAAATGCGATCAAATACAAAAAATCGTTCACTTTTTCACAATTTTTTTCACAAACTTTCGGTTTCTCACTGAAATTATTTACAAACAGCTTGTGCAATTATGGCATAAATGGTTGTAAATTCTTCTTTGGGATCCCCTTTGTTCAGAAATAGCAGACATATATGGCTTTGACGTTGCTTTTTGGTAATTAGAAGGCCGCTAAATGCCACTGTGCACCACATGTTCATTATGCCCAGCAGTGAAGGGGTTAATTAGGGAGCATGTAGGGAGCTTTTTGGGGTAATTTTAGCTTTAGTGTAAGGTAGTAGACAACCCCAAGTATTGATCTAGGCCCATTTTGGTATATTTCATGCCACCATTTCACCGCCAAATGCAATCAAATAAAAAAAAAAAACGTTACCTTTTTCACAATTTTAGGTTTCTCACTGAAATCATTTACAAACAGCTTGTGCAATTATGGCACAAATGGTTGTAAATGCTTCTCTGGGATCTCCTTTGTTCAGAAATAGCAGACATATATGACTTTGGCGTTGCTTTCTGGTAATTAGAAGGCCGCTAAACGCTGCTGCGCATCACATGTGTATTATGGCTAGCAGTGAAGGGGTTAATTAGGTAGTTTGTAGGGAGCTTGCAGGGTTAATTTTAGCTTTAGTGTAGAGATCAGCCTCCCACCTGACACATCAGACCCCCTGATCCCTCCCAAACAGCTCCCTTCCCTCCCGCACCCCACAATTGTTCCCGCCATCTTAAGTACTGGCAGAAAGTCTGCCAGTACTAAAATAAAAGTTTTTTTAATTTTTTTTTTTAAATTAAGCATATTTACATATGCTGCAGTGTGGCATCCCCCCTTAGCCCCCAACCTCCCTGATCCCCCCAAAAACAGCTCTCTAACCCTCCCCCTCTGCCTTAATGGGCGCCATCTTGGGTACTGGCAGCTGTCTGTCAGTACCCAGTTTGAAAAAAAAAGGGCTTTTTTTGTTTGTTTGTTTTTTTTCTGTAGTGTAGCTTTCCCCCCCCCCCCCCACAGACAAACCCCCACCATCTCATTGATCGTTTTTTTTTTTTACTTATTTTGCGTTTTTTGAACATTTTTTATAACAGCTTTTTCTGTAGTGTAGCGGTTCCCACCCGCTCCCTCCCCGTGCACGCGCCCGCCCCCGCCCTCCCGTGCACGCGCGCACGTACGTGCGCGCCCCCCGGTCATCCCCACCCACAATCCCGCCCCCCTCCACATGACCAGGGCCATCGATGGCCGTCACCCGCCTCCCAAGTCTGCTCCCACCCACCAATGAGGAAAGCCACCGATCTCCTGTGCAGAGAGGGCCACAGAGTGGCTCTCTCTGCATCAGATGGCTACCAAAGGTTATTGCAGGATGCCTCCATATCGAGGCATCACTGCAATAACCGGAAAGCAGCTGGAAGCGAGCAGGATCGCTTCCAGTTTCTTTCCACACCAAGGACGTGCAGGGTACGGCCTCAGGCGTTAACTGCCTTTTTTTGAGTACCCTGCACGTCCTCGGCCGTTAAGGGGTTAAATAGGATTAATTTATTTAATTATGTAAAATTAATTTAGTTTACTTTAAATTATATTTAAGTTGGGGTGGGGGTTAGGGTTAAGGTTAGACTTAGGTTTAGGGGTTAATAACTTTATTATAGTGGCGGCGACGTTGGCGGCAGCAGATTAGGGGTTAATAAATTTACTATAGTTGCGGCGACGTTGGGGGGGCAGATTAGGGGTTAATAACTATAATGTAGGTATCGGCGATGTTGGGGGCAGCAGATTAGGGGTTTATAAGTATAATGTAGGTGGCGGCAGTGTCCGGAGCGGCAGAATAGGGGTTAATAGTTTAATGCAGGTGGCGAGGATGTTGGGGGGCGGTAGATTAGGGGTTAATAAGTGTAAGATTAGGGGTGTTTAGACTCGGGGTTCATGTTAGGGTGTTAGGTGTAAACATATTTTTTATTTTCCCATAGGAAACAATGGGGCTGCGTTAGGAGCTGAACGCTGCTTTTTTTGCAGGTGTTATGTTTTTTTTCAGCCAGCTCAGTCCCATTGTTTCCTATGGGGATATCGTGCACGAGCACGTTTTGCCAGCTTACCGCTACCGTAAGCAACGCTGGTATCGAGGTGAGATGTGGAGCTAAATTTTGCTCAACGCTCACTTTTCTGAGGCTAACGCCGGCTTAAAGAAAAACTCGTAATACCAGCGTTGTTTAAAGGGAGCGGTAATAAAAAAAGGAGCGTTAGCAACGCACAGCCTTACCGACAAAACTCTTGATCTAGCCGAATTACTATTTTAATCTTTGTGATGTTTCGGGGTCTCCCCCCCCTTTGTCAAACATAATTGTTTTTTATAAGTCCTGAGCGTGCGGTCTCTACTTTGGAATATATATATATATATATATATATATATATATATATATATAATGTGTGTGTATATATTTATATATGTTTGTGTGTGTGTATATATATATATATATATATATATATATATACATACACTTACCGGCCACTTTATTAGGTACACCTTGCTAGTACCAGGTTGTACCCCCTTTTGCCTTCAAAAATGCCTTAATTCTTCGTGGCATAGATTCATCAAGTTGTTGGAAACATTCCTCAGACATTTTGGTCAATATGGACATGATAGCATCACGCAGTTGCTGCAGATTTGTCGGCTGCACATCCATTATCCAAATCTCCCATTTCACCACATCCCAAAGGTGCTCTATTGGATTAGGATCTGGTGACTGTGGAGGCTATTGGAGTATAGTGAACTCATTGTCATGTTCAAGAAACCAGTTTGAGATGATTTGAGCTTTGTGACATGGTGCATTATCTTGCTGGAAGTAGCCATCAGAAGATGGGTTCACTGTAGTCATAAAGGGATGGACATGGTCAGCAACAATACTCAGGTAAGCCGTGGCATTTAAACAATGCTCAATTGGTACTAAGGGGCCCAAAGTGTGCCAAGAAAATATCCCCCACACCATTACACCACCACCACCACCAGCCTGAACCATTGATACAAGGCAGGATGGATCCATGCTTTCATGTTGTTTATGCCAAATTCTGACCCTACCATCTGAATGTTGCAGCTGAAATCGACACTCATCAGACCAGGCAACGTTTTTCTAATCTTCTATTGTCCAATTTTGGCGAGCCTGTGTGAATTGTAGCCTCTGTTTCCTGTTCTTAGCTGACAGGAGTGGCACCTGGTGTGGTTTTCTGCTGCTGTAGCCCATCTGCTTCAAGGTTCAACGTGTGGTGCGTTCAGAGATGGTATTCTGCATACCTTGGTTGTAACGAGTGGTTATTTGAGTTTCTGTTGCCTTTCTATCATCTCAAACTAGTCTGCCCATTCTCCTCTGACCTCTGACAATAACAAGGCATTGTCGTCCACACAACTGCCGCTCACTGGATATTTTCTCTTTTTTCTGACCATTTTCTGTAAACCCTAGAGATGGTTGTGTGTGAAAAACCCAGTGGATCAGCAGTTTTTTAAATATTTAGACCAGTCTGTCTGGCACCAACAACCTTGGCATTCAAATTCCCCTTTCTTCCCCATTCTGATGCTCGGGTTTGAACTTCAGCAAGTTGTCTTCAACACGTCTAGATGCCTAAATGCACTGAGTTGAGTGTGGTCCTTTATTTTGTGGATACCTAGTTGCCTGCAGTCTGCTCTATTCCCTTGTGAGTGAGAGTGTAGATCCTACAATTTTCTTTATATATATATATATATATATATATATATATATATATATATATATATATATATATTATTTTTTTATGTGTCCTTTAAATGCAACAAATAAAAAAAATGTTGCTCCCTTAAAAAGTTTTAGTGGATATTTTAATTTGAGTAGTTTATTTGATACTCTATCATCTTGTATTATATGCATATTAGTACGTTGTTAAGATTATTGTCCCATTTAATTACAGACACTGAAAAGTAATGTGATCCGGCAGTTACACGCAGTAAATCATTCTGTAACCGGATCACTTGAGTTTCACAAAAGGATAAACAAGGGATTTTCTCCAGGCTGATCTGTGTATTAAGTGGATAGATAAATGCTTGTCCCTAGAGGCGTGCAGCTATAATCTGAGTCTGAGTAACTTTTAAACAAGACAGAAACCATTACTGTGTATTTAGTTTAGGATGACACAGCTTTGTAACTCCACACAAATCTGAAACTAATAAGCTTTGAAGTCTTATGAAAGGTATTTGTCAGACCTGAAAAAATAGGCAAATGCTCAGAAGCTAATGAGCACTTAGATTCTAAATTTCAACCATGTAACTGCATTCATCAGATCATTTAAAGGGACAGTCTAGTCCAAAATAAACTTTCATGATTCAGAAAGAGAATGTAATTTTAAACAATTTTCCAATTTACTTTTATCACCAATTGTGCTTTATTCTCTTGGTATTCTTAGTTGAAAGCTATAGCATAGGAGGTTCATATGCAAATTTCTAAACCCTTGAAGGCCGCCTCTTCTCTCAGGGCATTTTGACAGTTTTTCACCACTAGATGGTGTTAGTTCATGTGTGTCATATAGATAACACTGTGCTCATGCACATGGAGTTCCAGGGAGCCAGCACTGATTGGCTAAAATGGATGTCTGTCAAAAGAACTGAAATAAGGGGGCAGTTTGCAGAGGCTTAGATACAAGGTAATCACAGAGGTAAAAAGTGTATTTCTATAACTGTGTGGGTTATGCAAAATTAGGGAATGGGTAATAAAAGGATTATCTATCATTTTAAACAATAGAAATTCTGGTGTAGACTGTCCCTTTAAAGGGGATAAGAAAGTCAAAATTAAAGGGACAGTGTACTGTAAAAATGGTTTTCTCTTCATGTGTTTCCAAATTTCCAATGACTTGTCATACAAGTTGCAAAGGTTTAAAGTGTATGGGAATTTGACCCCTTATGTTTATTTTTGTATTTGAAATAGCTGTATCTGATCATTTAAACCACAACCCAATAAAATGAGCAGAGCTTGTATTGAGAGGAAATATCATTATTTTATTTGTCTAATTATTTACACAAAGTGCTCCTTATCTTATTTCTTACTGTTTACTCAAAACGCAATACTTAGAGCCTGATGATCTAAAGCTTTCCGCTAAAATGATCCTCCAGCACTGCGAGATCTCTAGTGACATTCTTAAAAGGCAGATTTTACATTACTTCTCCAAGGGGCGTTCCCTGCATTTCTGTATGTGAAGGAGAGATAAGCCCAGTACCATATAGCAATACATGACATGACAGTTCTGCTGCATTTACACTTTGTGCATTGCATTTTATATTACTTTACACCTCAGATTAAGTTTTATTACATTTAAACTTTGCACTTTCTATTTTGTATTGAGACTTTCCAATGTAATTCTTTTATCAAATAATATTTATGTGCACACTTTCTGAGGCACCAGCTCCTACTGAGCATGTGCAAGAGTGCACAGTGTATGCATATATGACTCTGCAATAGGCTGTTGGCTGTCACATGATACAAGGGGTGATCTTTGAAAAAAAATCTATTGATGATTTGAATCTCAGAGTCAGTCAGCGCAGTTGAATTGTCTTTTTTTGTGCATTTGTGGACTATGCAATTGTTCTGTATTTAATGATCTTTTAAAGGTATCTGCCACAGTTACCTACTTTTCTCCTGTGTGCTTTCTCTTGTACTTCTGTAAAATAAGACTGCTTAAAGGTCCTTGTACCTTGTAAAGCTTCTGGATTATCTATCAGTGCTGCTGCTCAATTGGATAGTCTCAGGTACAAACCCTCCCTTGTAATATTTTACAAGGCACCTGGGCTCCCTGTGAGGATATTTTCCATCTTAGTGCCTTGCCCTTTCTAAATTTTCTGCACCATTGTGATCCCTACTTGCAGGATTGAAATTCGTAGTCAGCCTGAGATTGGTGTAGCTGTCCCCTCTGAGACCTGTGTCAATGAAAAGAAAAGCTGTGCGTTGTGGTTCTGGGAGAGATGGAGGAAGGCTGCAGTGTATTGCTGTTATATATATTTAATTCCTCATTATTATTATATCCACATTCAAAATGTTCTTAGTTTTGGAGCAATTATATTTGAAACTCGTGAACTCCTTATCACAACCTCTATATACCAAATATAGTCCCCCTACATGGGCCCCATCAGAGGCTGTCTCCTGACGGATACTCTCCCACACTGGTAACCCTCTAACACGTAACCACCTAGATTATACTTAAAACAAACGCCTACATCAAAGTATTATATACCTAGTTCTTCCCCAAAAGTCTTCCCATGTTTTATCAGAGAGGAAACATTTTGTAACAAAGCACTGTGGGAATCTGCCACCAGTGATGTCATCAGTAAGTGACTGAGTCTGTGTATACAACCATAGAGTACGGCAACTGAATGTTATACTGACTGTCAGCCACATAAGTGTGCAATTACAGCTCTGATGTGCCACCCACATGCTGATGGCTCGTTTTAGTATTCAAATTAACTTTCCAGGGGTGTATCCCTAGACTGCTCTTTTATGGGCATTCCCCCCCCCCCTCCCCCATAATGGGGCACTAACATCAAAAACCTTTTGTTATTTATTTTGATTTTTTTTATTTATTTAAGAATTTACAAATAAAATATTCAATGATCAAACATTCGAACATTAAATAGTCACATGTTAGTTATTAAGTATACTCCATTACATTTCACCCTAGCATGAAACAATTACAAGATATTCACTTTAGCAGTCAACATTGAGCACTTCAGAATTTCCTCTGCTCTTTAATTAAGTTGGACTTAGCTCTCATTTCGTATTCCCAACACTTGGCCTAGTCCACCCCTGCCCACCACCCCTCCTGGAAGCTTCAAGATACTGAATATATGGTTCCCATTGTAGCAAGAAAGCTTCCCTGTTATTTAGCGATTTGGCTGCTGCACTTGCCTTGTCGAAGTGGTATATCGTCTTTTGCTTTATTAATTCAAAACTAGGAGGAATTCCTTTCCAAAATTGGGCTATACCCAATCTAACTATAGTGCAGGTCCACATAACTAGTTTATTGTTATGTTTAGTGATTCCCAGAATTGGGAAATGCAGCAGTGCCTGTTCCATTGTTAGTGTAATTTTCTTTTGGAAAACTTCACTTATTAGGATAGAGGTATGTTCCCATATTTCCCTAATATATCTGCATTCCCACCACATGTGTGAGTATGTCCCTGACTCTCTGCATCCTCTATAGAAGAGTTTGGCCAATGGCTCCCCTCCACCTCCTGATCTAGCCGGTTATAAATACCATCTAAAGGCTACCTTAATGAAATTTTCCTTAAGTGTCGCATTTTGTGAGAAAGATAGCCCACTAGCAAGATTCTCTGTCCAAGTCTCAACAGACCATGTTTTTCCAGTGTCTTGTTCCCATTTTGACATAAGTTGGGATTTACTGTCTTGAGGTGGTCGGTTGAATATAGTGTATAGAATTGATATTCCTCCTCTAATATGGTGATCAGAAAGACAAAGCTTTTCTAATGTGGTGTGTGTAGGGACCGTCTCATTACCCATGACATGCTGTGCTCTGGACTTTAATTTTAAGTAGTGGTACCAAATGTTCTTATCTTCATAATCTAAGGCTTGGTATTGTTCGTAGGACATAATTTTGCCCTCTTTATAAACATCTGCTATTCTGTAGAGCACCTTATTGAGCCATTTCTGTTGTATGCTTTTGTCAATGGAAGAGGTTTGGGTTACCAGGGGAGTTATCGTCGATCTCTTGTTGAGTAGAGGAAATTTAGAATTTAGGCATTTCCACATGTGTAAAGTATGTTGGATTGTAATATAGTCAAATTTTTTGTGGGTTGTAACATTGTCTGGGGTCCCCAGTATGTTGGATAATGGTACAGTATCCATAACTCTGGATTCAATTTGTACCCATTGTGAAATGTTGTTAGGTTGGAACCACTGTATGGATTGGGCTATGCGGGCCGAATAATAATATGGGAACAGATTTGGGAGACCCCCCACCCCTCTTTTTTATTTGTGCACATGAGTTTTTTGTTGATTCTAGCTCTTTTTCCCTGCCATATAAAATTGAAAATGTCTTTTTGGAGTTTATATAACTCTGATAGTGAAAGTGTTATAGGTAAGGATCGAAACAAATATAGCAGTTTGGGGAGTAAGGACATTTTAGTGGATATAATTCTCCCATATAGGGATATTTTGAGTGTCATCCATTTCGCTAATAGACCTCTAATATATTTGGGGAAATAGTTTATCTGATATAGGGAATGTATGTTATTGGAGAGATTAATTCCTAAATACTTAATGGACTTTTTAGGCAATTTAAACGAAGCAATTTTTTAGTATGGTGCGGTAATTTGATTCAGTAGGCTTCACACTTGTCATCATTAATTTTGTAACCTGATAGGGATCCAAAATGTTGTATCATTGCGTAAATTGGGGGAAGGGAGAGCATCGGTTTAGTTATTGTCAGAATTATATCATCGGCGAATAATGATATTTTATGTTCTGTCTGACCTACTTTGATTCCCGAGATGTCGTGATTGTCTCTAATTTTAATTGCAAGTGGTTCTATGCTCAACGTGAATAGGAGCGGGGAAAGCGGACATCCCTGACGTGTGCCATTATTAATATGTATAGTGCTAGACTGATAACCGGATAGTTTAACATGAGCTGCAGGGAATGAGTATAGTGATTGGATAGCATCATAGAAGGGTCCCATAATGCCTACTCTCTTTAGTACCGCAAACATAAAGTCCCAGTTTATTCTATTGAACGCCTTCTCTGCATCCAGGGAAAGGAACAGAGAAGGCGCTCCTTTCACTGAGGCAATATTAATTAGGTCTATAATTTTACGTGTGTTGCCTGGTACCTCTCTTTGTGTAATAAACCCTACTTGGTCTGGATGGATTAATTTAATAAGGAGGGGGTTAAGGCGATTCGCTAATATTTTAGTAAATAATTTAATATCTTAATTGATCAGGGAGATGGGTCTATAATTTTGGCAGTGTTGTTTGTTTTTTCCAGGCTTTGGGATCACTGCGATTCTTGCCATCAGCATTTCCTTGGGCACTTCCTTACCTTGTAGCATAGAGTTAAATACCTGGGCTAGTTGCGGCACCAGTAAAGGTTGCAGTAGTTTATAAAAGGGACCAGAATAGCCATCAGGTCCTGGAGCTTTTGACCCTTTAAGGTTTTTTATGCTTAATCTTATTTCCTCATGGGTTATGGGGCTATTTAAGGAGTCAAGTTCGTCCGCTGTGATGATCGGTAATGTGCTATCTCCTAGAAAGGCTAGTAAGTCTGAGGTCTTGTCTTTGCCTCTATTGGCTGTCGGTAAATTGTACAGTCTGTTATAGTAGTCTGCAAATAGATTTGCTCTTGAGGGTCATTGGTAATCCTATTGTCTGGTGACTGTAACTGTGGAACTGTTGTGGTCTTTGTGATTTCCTTTAATTTATTGGTTAGCATCCTGTCCGGCTTATTTCCGTAAATGTAGTATTGAGTATCTACTATCCTTATTGATCTAATCGCTTCTTTGTTTAGAAGTGCATCTAATTCTTCATTTTTGGCTTTTAGTTGCTTAGCAATAGTACAAGTAGGATTACTTCTGAATTGTATATGTAGCTGATTTGCCTCTGACTTTAACTCTATTAATTTATACTCTCTGAGTTTTTGTTGTTTATTTGATTCTGCCATAAGCAGACCTCTTACATGGCCTTTAGAGCTCTCCATTCATAGATCGGGTAATGGGTGGAATTATTATTAATTTCAACAAATTCTGTAATTTGTCGTTTTAATTTATCCAATACAACACTGTCCTGAAGTAAATTTGAGTTTAAAGTCCAAGATTTAGTTCTCTGTGGGTTGATAAGACCCGCTAAAGTAACTTCTACTATAGAGTGGTCTGACCAGGCACAATTCACAATTGAGGCCTTAGTGAGCAGGGGCATTAGAATTTGGCTCAGTAAAATATAATCTATTCTGGAGTGAGTTTTATGCATGGGAGAGTAGTATGTGTAGTCACGAACTCCTTGATTAAGTAAACGCCAGCTATCTGTCAGATTATGATCTGTAGAAAAATCATATAGAATTTTGCTTGTTTTTTTAGGTATATTGGTGTGTAATGTCTCCTGCATTGTTTTGTCCACTTTGTCATTCATGGTGATATTAAAGTCACCCCCTACAATAGTTTTATATCTTTTCCATAATGTTAGGTGTTTGCTTAATTTGGAAATAAAGTTAGCTTGTTGATCATTAGGGGCGTATACATTGACTATTAAAACAGGGGTGTTTTGTAGAGAGCCTTTTATTATTAAAAACCTACCCTCCCTGTCTCTAACTACTGAATCCTCGTGAAAATTCAAAGAGGAATGAAGTAACACTGAAACCCCACATTTCTATTTTGGGCCTATAGTGTGGTATTGTGTGGGGTATGCTTCATCCCAGAACTGTGGACCAATGACCGTTAGATTTGAAATCTCACCCCTATAGTTCAAGTCATACTGCTCCATAGAGGAGCAGTTCTCTACCCAACTTTTACTCTGTATTTAACCTTATCTGTCTGTTGGGAAGCATCCTCTTTTGTTCTAGGGGCCCCATCCGATATGCATCGTCGCCCGCAAAAGCCGGCGACGCCGTTTTTTGCGAGGGTTTGGTATCCTATATACAGCGCCGCATATAAATGCAGCACGTATATTTCACCCGTTGGACATAGTTTTTTCCCCCATAGACTAGCATAGAAAAGCCGCGCAATTTGGTATCCAATATCCAGTTCAAGGCCTTACGTGGCGAAAATGGAGAAAACTTACTCCATTTCACCTTGTCATAAAATGCAGCCGTAGCAGGCCTTGCGCTGAGTATTGGAGCCCCGTAACTCCCTAAAATGCCTGCAAAAAAACAAACTAACACCTAACGCATGCACAATGTCTATCTACCTGTCAACCGCAATCCCCCATCGCAATACCTAATAAAGTGTTTAACCCCTAATTACCCTCTAATCTGACCCCCCTACACCGCCGCCACCTACATTAAATATATTAACCCCTAATCTGACCCCCCTACACTGCCGCCACCTATATTAAATATATTAACCCCTAATCTGCCCCCCCTACACCGCCGCCACCTACATTAAATATATTAACCCCTAATCTGAACCCCCTACACCGCCGCCACCTACATTAAATATATTAATCCCTAATCTGACCCCCCTACACCGCGGCCACCTACATTAAATATATTACTTGAAAACAAGAAGAGGGGGTCCAATGGCACTACTAGGAAATGGGTGAGAACTACTGCCCTATCATAGAATACTCAGGTATTATAACCGGAGCTTCGGGGTTGGTGCTGTGTATTATAGAGGATACATTGATTGAACTAGAGGGGGGTAAACTCCCCTCAGAAAGAATACACAACTAGCACTCCTGAGTTCTATCTCATAGATGTTACCTGAAGGTGTAATTAATTGCAAAAGACTACTGTCCACTGTGGTGAATGTTACTTGCAAATGGGTCAAGATAGAAGCGAAAAAGTTGCAAAAATGCACATTAAAATTTAACTTTTATTGCTACTACGTTAAAATGTACATAAACATATATAAAACACACAATTAAAACTACGAATAGGGGGGATATGGATCAGCGCGTTAGTTGTATAAATAGTAGTAGTAATAGTACATGATACAGGTAATATAGCAAGCTGAATATCCAAATCTCACCAGAGATATTTGTTAAGGTTGCTGCTATATGTGCAACTATACAGCTATTACTCCTAGGTACTTATCAGTATGATTCAACAGCTCAGAGTGAAACTGCGATATTGGTGAGCAAAAACTTGAGGATTGAGTATTACTCGATATATATGTATTTTAAGGATCTATGTAAGTGAAATTGGTAACTTAATGCAGTTGGTCACCACATTAATTAGATTCGGCGGGTATACTGTCTAGCCCCACCGACTAATATTAGAGTTACATCAAATGTCAGTTAGATACAAGTGGTTTATTTAAGTTCTTTCGTATTAGCAACTCACATTCATGTGCTGACATTCGGTGTTTTATGATTGGTTGTATGTACCAAATATCAAGTGGATACGAGTGGTCTGTTCAGACCCTATGATATTAACAATTCACATTTGTATGCTCCCACCTAGTATCTATACTTGGTTATATAGCTACCATTGTTACCAACTTATAAAATGAGATTGGTTGCCCATAGCCACTATATGTATATATGTGTACTTTGTCCCACTAGATCACTAGTAGCCACATAGGTTCAGTATTAGAGGTTATAGGTTCAAATATCAGCAAATATCACATCTGCAATTTGTATGCTCAATCTTCTCATAGTATTTGCAGTCAGTATGCTGCATAATCTGAGATAGTTACAAATTGTAATTGAGGCCGGTTCTATATGTACATTTTGCAACCAGCCTTCTGCGCAATTTGAAAACCTCAATATAATTAAAGTGGCTTTTAGTTATTTTATTTGGGATGATAGAATTGCTAGCTTACCATTTGTAATATCATACAATGGATTTAAATGCTAGCTTAGTACAAAGTGGTTGGGATAGATCCTTTATTGTGTTTGTGCTTCACATATGTTAGTTGCAGCTGTGTGTCTCTGATTCACTTTGTAACTAAATTGTTGCCATCGTTAGTAGCGGTTGTATATAGACACTGTATACATATATATACTAGTCTTTTAGTTAACGTACTAAATCACAGGTAGCACCCTTGTTGAAGTTACACAGATTTGAAAGTTAAATACCGGTAAAGATTATCATATCTCAAGTGAACTGGTGTCTGCAGTCAACACGCTGCATGAAATATCTTAGGGGTTAATGACTCATCATATACTCTGGATCAGAACCAGTAATGTGAATAAAATTTATTTAAAGTATCTATAATCAGAGTGCTGCATGTTATCGATACCCCAATATAACATAATATGCATAGATGTGCTGCACACTAAATAACTGAGTTATAAGTTCACTGGCATAACCAAACTGTTGAAAGTATAGCGGTGATATGCGGAGTATAAGCTGCTGGGACACGCTGGTCGTTCCCCTCTAAGCGCTTCCTAAAACACTCACTGGGCCCCTCACCAATTCCCTAACATGTTTCGCCGCTTGTCGGCTTTTTAACATTCACCACAGTGGACAGTAGTCTTTTGCAATTAATTACACCTTCAGGTAACATCTATGAGATAGAACTCAGGAGTGCTAGTTGTGTATTCTTTCTGAGGGGAGTTTACCCCCCTCTAGTTCAATCATTAAATATATTACCCCTAAACCTAAGTCTAACCCTAACACCCCCTAACTTAATTATTCTTTAAATAAATCTAAATAATATTAATATCATTAACTAAATAATTCCTATTTAAAACTAAATACTTACCTATAAAATAAACCCTAAGATAGCTACAATATAATTAATAATTACATTGTAGCTATTTTAGGATTTATATTTATTTTACAGGTAACTTTGTATTTATTTTAACTAGGTACAATAGCTATTAAATAGTTAATAACTATTTCATAGCTACCTAGTTAAAATAATTACAAAATTACCTGTAAAATAAATCCTAACCTAAGTTACAAATACACCTAACACTACACTATCAATAAATTAATTAAATAAATTAACTACAATTATCTAATATAAAATACAATTAAATAAACTAAACTATATTACAAAAACAAACACTAAATTACAAAAAATAAAAAAATATTACAAGAAATTTAAAATAAAATAATAAAATAATAAATAATAAAATTTCCCTACCCTAAACTAAATTACAAATAGCCCTTAAAAGGGCCTTTTGCGGGGCATTGCCCCAAAGTAACCAGCTCTTTTACCAGCCCTTAAAAGGGCTTTTTGCGGGGCATTGCCCCAAAGTTATCAGCTCTTTTACCTGTAAAAAAAAGAAATACTATACCCCTCCCCCAACATTACAACCCACCACCCACACACCCCTACTCTAAAACCCATCCGATCCCCCCTTAAATAAACCTAACACTACCCCATTGAAGATCACCCTACCTTGAGCCGTCTTCACCCAACCGGGCCAAACTCTTCATCCGATCCGGGCACAAGTGGTCCTCCAGCTGGGAAGAAGTCTTCATCCGATCGGGGCAGAAGAGGTCCTCCATCCGGCATCTTCTATCTTCATCCTTGCGGCGATGAGCGGCTCCATCTTGAAGACCTCCGGCGCGGAACATCCTCCTCGGCCGACGACTACCCGACGAATGACTGGTCCTTTAAATGACGTCATCCAAGATGGCGTCCCTCGAATCCCGATTGGCTGATAGGATTCTATCAGACAATCAGAATTAAGGTAGGAAAAATCTGATTGGTTGATTTAATCAGCCAATCGGATTGAAGTTCAATCCGATTGGCTGATTGGATCAGCCAATAGAATTGACCTCGCATGGCCGGGGCTACCTCAGGCTGAGATAGATCTCGTTAGCGACTCTCGCTTCACTCTGATTTTTGGTGCTAATCTGCTGTGGAGCGTGGCGTGAGGCAGGCACACTACCGGGCCTTGGTGTATATACACTCTCACCTCTGTCTCCCCACGTTGATAGGATCAATGCGTCTTCTGTAATATCGCCGGGCTCGAGAAGGCAGATCGCAAATGCCTATATTGGTAGTCCCCGCAGTCACCGGAACGGAGCCCCGACCCTCCGGTCACTGCCTCCTGTCTCCGAGGCCTCAAATTCAAGGTTAGCCAGTAAAAGGGCTTTCCGGTCCTCAAATTATCCTGGCGGAGCTTGTCAGCGATGCGGGTATCATTAATTTATTTCAAACTTGTGTTAAATTACGGTTTGTAGCCTATTTAACAGACTTTTAGGGTCTTAAAATGCGGAGCTCAAGTAGAACACGTCTTCCTCTCACGGCTGTTAGCTCCTCCTCACCTTTTGTTATTTATATGAAAGAGCACTATTTAAAATGTTTTTGAACATATATTTTACATGAAAAAGGTTAACTGTTTATTTTTTTAACCCCTTAACGACTGAGGACGTGCAGGGTACGTCCTCAGAAAAAAGGCAGTTAATGCCTGAGAACGTACCCTGCACGTCCTCAGTGTGGAAAGCAGCTGGAAGCGATCCTGCTCGCTTCCAGCTGCTTTCCGGTTATTGCAGTGATGCCTCGATATGGAGGCATCCTGCAATAACCTTTTTAAGTAATCCGGTGCAGAGAGAGCCACTCTGTGGCCCTCTCTGCACCGGAGATCGGTTGCTCCCTGTGTTGGTGGGTGGGAGCCGGACCGGGAGGCGGGTGGCGGCCATCGATGGCCCTGTGGATGTGAAGGGGGGCGGGATCGTGGGCGGGGGTGGCTGGGGGCAAGCACGGGCGCGCGCGCGTGCACGGGAGGGTGGGGGCGGGCGCGTGCACGGGGAGGGAGCGGGTGGGAACCGCTACACTGCAGAAAATGTGGAAATAAAAAAGATAAAAAAATTAAAAATTAAAACAATCAGCAAGGTGGTGGGGGTTTGTCTGTGGGGGGTGGGGGAAGCTACACTACAGAAAAAAAAAAAAAGCACTTTTTATTGTAAACTGGGTACTGGCAGACAGCTGCCAGTACCCAAGATGGCCCCCAATAAGGCAGAGGGGAGGGTTAGAGAGCGGTTTTGGGGGGGATCAGGGAGGTTGGGGGCTAAGGGGGGGATCCTACACAGTAGCATATGTAAATATGCTAAAAAAAAATTCATTTTTTTTTTTAAAACCCTTTTATTTTAGTACTGGCAGACTTTCTGCCAGTACTTAAGATGGCGGGGACAATTGTGGGGTGGGGGAGGGAAGGGAGCTGTTTGGGAGGGATCAGGGGGTGGGATGTGTCAGATGGGAGGCTGATCTCTACACTAAAGCTAAAATTAACCCTGCAAGCTCACTACAAACTCCCTAATTAACCCTTTCACTGCTAGCCATAATACACGTGTGAGGCGCAACAGGATTTAGTGGCCTTCTAATTACCAGAAAGCAACGCCAAAGTCATATATGTCTGCTATTTCTGAACAAAGGGGATCCCAGACAAGCATTTACAACCATTTGTGCCATAATTGCACAAGCTGTTTGTAAATGATTTCAGTGAGAAACCTAAAATTGTGAAAAATTTTACGTTTTTTTTTAATTTGATCGCATTTGGCGGTGAAATGGTGGCATGAAATATACCAAAATGTGCCTAGATCAATACTTGGGGTTGTCTACTACACTACACTAAAGCTAAAATTAACCCTACAAGCTCCCTAAAAGCTCCCTAATTAACCCCTTAACTGCTGGGCATGATACACTTGTGGTGCGCAGTGGCATTTAGCGGCCTTCTAATTACCAAAAAGCAACGCCAAAGCCATATATGTGTGCTATTTCTGAACAAAGGGGATCCCAGAGAAGAATTTACAACCATTTATGCCATAATTGCACAAGTTGTTTGTAAATAATTTCAGTGAGAAACCTAAAGTTTGTGAAAAAATTTGTGAAAAAGTGAACAATTTTTTGTATTTGATCGCATTTGGCGGTGAAATGGTGGTATGAAATATACCAAAATTGGCCTAGATCAATACTTTGGGATGTCTACTAAAAAAAAATATATAAATGTCAAGGGATATTCAGGTATTCCTGAAAGATATCAGTGTTCTAATGTAACTAGCGCTAATTTTGGAAAAAAATGGTTTGGAAATAGCAAAGTGCTACTTGTATTTATGGCCCTATAACTTGCAAAAAAAGCAAAGAACATGTAAACATTGGGTATTTCTAAACTCAGGACAAAATTTAGAAACTATTTAGCATGGGTGTTTTTTGGTGGTTTTAGATATGTAACAGATTTTGGGGGTCAAAGTTAGAAAAAGTGTGTTTTTTTCCATTTTTCCTCATATTTTATCATTTTTTTTATAGTAAATTATAAGATATGATGAAAATAATGGTATCTTTAGAAAGTCCATTTAATGGCGAGAAAAACGGTATATAATATGTGTGGGTACAGTAAATGAGTAAGAAGAAAATTACAGCTAAACACAAACACCGCAAAAATGTAAAAATAGCCTTGGTCCCAAACGGACAGAAAATGGAAAAGTGCTCTGGTCACTAAGGGGTTAATTTTGAAGCTAACAGGAAATGCATGTTTGTGCACAATTGGTTCATGCAGTAAAAGCTTACTGTCTGATGACAAAAAAAGGAAACTTTTCTTTTAAATAAAGTCATATCATTCTAATTGAATTAAATGTTTTGTGGATGCTGCCATAAACCTCAGTGATGTGAACTAACTATTTATTATAATGTATTTTACATCTAATGAACCTGAAATATTAATTATTAATAAACACAAAGAAAAACCGCATAAGTGATTGGAAGTGCTTTTTTTACTTTCTGTTGTATTTCGCTTATTAGATATACAATATTAAATATGACCCCATATGTGCAAATACGCAATAAACACAAACACCAGGTTGGGTTGATAAAAGGCCGCAGCACAACATTTATTATCAAAAATATCAAACATTGTAACCATACATACATAAATAACTGAAACATAATATCCATAAAGACCCCAAACCAACGTAACTCAGCCGTCTCTGGGTCTATACCCAACTGGCTCCCCTTCTCCTTTACTGTGGTTGCTTTCCTGGCTCTTGCTATGTAGGAATGTCCAATCAGCCAGCATGAAATGGGACCTGAAACTTAAACGATAGTGAAAAAACAACCTCAGTTAAACAATCAAATTGGGCCGGCACATAAGTCCTAAACCTCCCCTATTCCCACCTCCCCTATTCCCACCTACCAATCTTACGGATCATTTGTTCCCCTAATACCAGGGAACTAGCCTCAGTCGCTGCCCCTATTCTGAAAGAGTAAGAGCAAAATTCAGATGCCACAAAACCTGCCTTCGCCAATGCTTTACGGAAAACTGCTATAAAATTAAATCGCGAAAGCAAAGCTCCATCCCTATGTATCAAAAGGGGGCCCCAAATACTCCTCCGTATCCCTAAAAAACTCTCCACAGCCATAACAGGACAGCAGTCTCTCCCAATCACCCCCAAGCTAATTAAACAATCTTTCTCTTGTTGGTCCGTCTTTGACCGTCTTAACCAAATGTGGACCTTATTCCTCTTGAACCACACATCTGCCATCTGGATACCCTTCGGGTCCCGTCTATTGCTCCCCACTATTTCCAAAATCCTAATGCTCCAAAAAAGGCAAGCACAAAAGCTGCCCTAAACAGCAGGAACTCAAACTGAGAGACACATAACCATTGCAGGGCCCTAACTACCTTCCTCAGTATGGAATACACCATGGGCCTCCTGCCATTGCCTAGGTTCACCTTTTTGTTCCAGTCCCTCGATGCCAGATGAATTACAAACGATTTTGTTACGTCCTCCCTTCCCAGCAACTGAAACAAGAAAGCTAGCGCCGATAACCTTCTCTGCACCATAGCCTTAGACACTCCCTCTTCCTGCCACACTCTCATCCCCCCTCAATAACAACCCCTGGTTCTCACTTCGCTTACTGGCTTACAAACTCTCCCCACCGTCTCCATACCTGACAGTATGCCCTCCATGTCTTTTGGGCCAGCGCTCCCCGCACCAAACAGTCTCAACACATGGATCACTCGCAACAAACTTGCCGTCATCCTATTGATCGCTATTACCACCCCCATATTGTCCAACCTGAATGTAACCCTCTTATTCGCCAACACTTCCGGCCATACCGCAATAGTTACCCATAATGGCAAGAGTTAAAAAAAAGTGGTGTTCCTCATTAGACCTGACTCCACCCAATCCTCCGGCCATTATGCTATGTACCTGATATTTACAGATCACCAACAAATTGTTACTTATAACAATCTCGTAATGACGCACAAATGCTGGTTTAAATATATAATACACAAAAACATGGTTTCCTTTTACTGGTGAGGGTGGAAGTAAACGGAGGAGTGAGAGGGAAAGCAAAAGGGCTAGAGAAGGGCAAAAGAGAGAGCGGTAGACAGAAGGGGAGAGAGGGACAGTAAAAGTGAGAGACACACAAGAGCGAATGAGACCGAGATGAGGTAATGAGAGATGAGCGATTCTGATG
>NC_069502.1:44304178-44414178 GCF_027579735.1 Bombina bombina
CTTTCATGTTATTGCAGTGATGCCTCGATATTGAGGCATCCTGCAATCAAAAAAATTAGGCATCCGATGCAGAGAGAGCCACTCTGTGGCCCTCTCTGCATCAGCCAGCAATGGTGCCGATCGCTGGTGGGTGGGAGCCATTGCAGGGAGGCGGGTGGGCGGCCATCACTGGAGGATATCTGGCAGAGGGGGCAGGATCACATGCGGGTTGCAGGGAGTGTGCACAGGTGCAGGTGAGAGCGCTATACTATGGAACAAAGTGTAATGGGAAGGAGGGAGAGAGGAGGGGGGAAAGTTTTATCTAAGGGATCTGGGAGAGGGTGGGGGGTAGGTTATTGAGGGGGGAAGCTACACTACAGAAAAATAAATAAATAAAAATAAATAGCAGACAGCTGCCAGTGCCCAAGATTGCAGACAATAAGGTAGAGGGGGGAGGGTTAGAGAGCTGTTTGGGGGGGATCAGGAAGGTTGGGGGCTAAGGGGCATCCTACACAGCAGAATATATATATATATATTATTTTTTTTTAATTGTGGGGTGGGGGAGGAAAGAGAACTGTTTGAGAGGGATCAGGGGGTGGGATGTGTCAGGTGGGAGGCTGATCTCTACACTAAAGCTAAAATTAACCCTACCTAATTAACCCCTTCACTTCTGGTCATAATACAAGTGTGGTGCGCAGCAGCATTTAGCGGTCTTCTAATTACCAAAAAGCAACGCCAAAGCCATATAAGTCTGCTATTTATGAACAAAGGGGATCCCAGAGAAGCATTTACAACCATTTGTGCCATAATTGCACAAACTGTTGTAAATAATTTCAGTGTTAAACCTAAAGTTTGTGACTGAAGACCGCTGCTTCATAACCCTGTCCGTCTGCTCTGAGCAGGCGGACAGGAATCGCCACAGTTCAACCCGATCGAGTACGATCAGGTTGATTGACAGCTCCCTGCTGGTGGCCCATTGGCCGCGAGTCTGCAGGGGGCGGTGTTGCACCAGCAGCTCTTGTGAGCTGCTGGTGCAATGCTGAATATGGAGAGCATTCAGCGAGGTCTTGCGGACCTGATCCGCACTGTCGGATCAGGTCCGCAAGACCTTTGATACATAGGCCCCCTTGGATTGTTTACTAAAACAAATATATACATGTCAAGGGATATTCAGGGATTACTGGCAGATATCAGTGTTCCAATGTAACTATTGTTAATTTTGAGGGGGAAAAAATGGTTTGGAAATAGCAAAGTGCTACTTGTATTTATTGTCCTATAACTTGCAAAAAAAAAAGCAAAGAACATGTAAACATTGGGTATTTCTAAACTTAGGACAAAATTTAGAAACTATATAGCATGGTTGTTTTTTGGTGGTTGTAGAAATTTTGGGGGTCAAAGTTAGAAAAAGTGGTTTTTTTTTTTCAATTTTGCATCATTTTATAATTTTTATACAGTAAATTATAAGATACTAGTCCTAAAGTCCTTGTACACGGGCCATTTTTTGCAAAATAGTGGTCCCACCCCTTGCTCTCGCTCTCTGCCCCCTCTCTTTTGCTCTCTCTCTCCCCCCTCTCTTTTGCTCTCTATCTCCCCCTCTCTTTTGCTCTCTTTGTCCCCCCCTTACTTTTGCTCTCTCTCCCTCTCTCTCTCTTTTGCTCTCTCTCTCCCCCTCTCTTTTGTTCTCTCTCTCTCCCTCTCTTTTGCTTTCTCTCTCTCCCCTCTCTTTTGCTATCTCTCTCCCCTCTCTTTTGCTCTCTCTCTCCCCTCTCTTTTGCTCTCTCTCTCCCCTCTCTTTTGCTCTCCCTCCCCTCTCTTTTGCTCTCTTTACCCTCTTTTTTGCTCACTCTCCCCTCTCTTTTGCTCTCTCTTTCCTCCTCTCTCTCTTTGGCTCTCTCTCCCCTCTCTTTTGCTCCCTCCCCCTCTCTTTTGCTCTTTCTCTCCCCCTCTCTTTTGCTCTCTATCTACCCCTCTCTTTTGCTCTCTTTTCCCTCTTTTTTGCTCACTCTTCCCTCTCTTTTCTCCTCTCTCTCTTTTGCTCTCTCTCCCTATCTCTCTCTTTTTCTCTCCCTCCCCTCTCTTTTGCTCTCTTTACCCTCTTTTTTGCTCACTCTTCCCTCTCTTTTGCTCTCTCTTTCCTCCTCTCTCTCTTTGGCTCTCTCTCCCCTCTATTTTGCTCCCTCTCTCCCCCTCTCTTTTGCTCTTTCTCTCCCACTCTCTTTTGCTCTCTCTTTCTCTCTCTCTCTCCCCCCTCTCTTTTGCTCTCTCTCCCTTCTCTTCTGCTCTCTCCCCCCTCTCTCTTGTTCTCTCCCTCCCCTTCTTTTGCTCTATCTCTATTCCCTCTCTTTTGCTCTCTCACTCTCCCCTTCTCTTTTCCACTCGCTCTCCTTCTCTCTTTTGCTCTCTCGCTCTCCCCCCTCTCTTTTGCTCTCTCTCCCTTCTCTTTTGCTCTCTTCCCCCTCTCTTTTGTTCTCTCTCTCCCCCTCTTTTGCTCTCTCTCTCCCCTCTCTTTTGCTCTCTCGCTCTCCCCCTCTCTTTTCCACTCACTCTCCCCCTCTCTTTTGCTCTCTCCCCCTCTCTTTTGGGCTCTCTCCCCCTCTCTTTTGCGCTCTCTCCCCTTCTCTTTTGCTCTCCCTCCCATTACTTTTTCTCTCTCTCCCCTCTATCTTTTGCTGTCTCTCTTCCTCTCTTTTGCTCTCTCTCTCCCCCTCTCTTTTGCTCTCTCTCTCTCTCCTACTCTCTTTTGCTCTCTGTCTCCCCCTCTCTTTTGCTCTTTCTCCCTTCTCTTTTACTCTCCCCTCTCTTTTGCTCTCTCTCTCCCCCCTCTTTTGCTCTCTCTCTCCCCTCTCTTTTGCTCTCTCGCTCTCCCCCTCTCTTTTCCACTCGCTCTTCCCCTCTCTTTTGCTCTCTCCCCCTCTCTTTTGCTCTCTCTCCCATTTCTTTTGCTCTCTCTCCTTCTCTCTTTTGCTCTCTCCCTCTCTTTTGCTCTCTCTCTCTCTCCCTCTATTTTGCTCACTCTCCCTCTCTTTTACTCTCTCTATTCCCCCATCTCTCTCTTTTTTGTCCTTTCTTTTGCTCTCTCCCCACTCTCTTTTGCTCTCTCTCCCCCCTCTCTTTTGCTGTCTCTCTATTTTGCTCTCTCTGCCCCCCCGTATTTTGAACTCTCTATACCCCCTTTTTTGCTATCTGTCTCCCCTTTCTTTTGCTCTCTCTCCCCCTCTCTTTTGCTGTCTCTCTCCCTCTCTTTAGCTGTCTCTCTCCCCCTCTCTTTTGCTCTCTCTCTCTCCCGCCCTCTTATGCTCTCTCTCTTCCCCTCTCTTTTGTTCTCTCTCTCCCCCCTCTATTTCTCTCTCTCTCTTTCCCCCCTTTTTGTTGCTCTCTTTCTCCACCCTCTCTTTTGCGCTCTCTTTCCTTCTCTTTTGCTCTAGCTCTCTAGCCGACCCCGCATTACGGCCAGCCCCATCCACCTCTCGTCCGCCCCACCCGCGTCATGCCTGCCACCGTCCCATCCCCATCATGTCCGGTTGGCCCTGCCCCATCACGCCTACCATTCTCATGGCGGAGGATCAGATGCCAGGTCAGTCTGTTGAAGGCCAGGTGTGTTTGTCCTTGCGCTGTCTCTACTGTGCATGACAGCTTCGGACAAACACACTTGGCCTTTTATATTATAGGATGATGAAAATAATGGCATCTTTAGAAAGTCAATTTAATGGCAAAAAACAGTATGTATAATGTGTGGGTACTGTAAATGAGTCAGAGGAAAATTACAGCTAAACACAAACACCGTAGAAATGTAAAAATAGCCCTAGTCCTTAAAGGGACAGTGTAGTCAAAATTAAACTTTCATGATTCAGATCGAGCATGCAATTTTAAACAAATTTCCAATTTACTTTTATCATCAAATTTGCTTTGTTCCCTTGGTGGTATTTTTGAAAAGCTAAACCTAGGTAGGCTCAAACTGATTTCTAAGCCTTTGAAAACTGCCTCTTAGCTCAGAGCATTTTGAGAGTTTTTCACAGTTAGACAGTACTAGTTCATGTGTGTCATATAGATAACATTGTGCTCACTCCCATGGAGTTATTTATTAGTCTTCACTGATTGGCTACACTGCATGTCTGTCAAAAGCACTTAGATAAGGGGGCAGTCTGCAGAGACTTAGACACAAGGCAATCACAGAGGTAAAACATATATTAATATAACTGTGTTGGTTAAGCAAAACCGGGGACTGGGTAATAAAGGGATTTGCTATCTTTTTAAATAATACAAAGTCTGGTATAGATTGTCCCTTTAAGGGTAAGAAAATTGAAAAATGGTCTGGTCCTTAAGGGGTTAAGGGCAATGCCCATACAAATGCCCCTTTAGGGGCAATGGGTAGTTTAGTTTTTTTTAGTGTTAGGTTTTTTTATTTTGGGGGGTTACCTAACCCCCTAAAATAAAAAAACCTAACACAAAAAAAAAATAAACTACCCATTGCCCCTAATGGGCGGGGGGGTTTACTGTTAGGCGGGACTTAGTATTTTTTAGAAGTAAAAGAGCTGTTTAACTTAGGACAATGCCCTACAAAAGGCCCTTTTAAGGGCTATTGGTAATGTAGATTAGGGGGTGTTTTTATTTTGGGGAGATTTTTTATTTTCATAGGAATTAGACGTTTATTTTTTTGTTGTTTTTGATAATTTTGTTTATTTTTTTATGTAATTTTAGATTTTTTTATTTTTGTAATTTTAGATTATTTTTTTGTAATTTAATGTTAGGTTTTATTTAAGTGTAACTTAGTATTGGGGTTAATTTAGGGGGTGTAGTAATTAAATTACAGCTAGATTACAAGTTTTGCTTAATGGCTGTACGCAAATAGCGCATGCATTATTTTAATTGAGCACTCTTCTTAACGTAGGTATTACAAGTTTGAAAAAACCTCCACACCATCAAACATGGTGATTTTTGTTGCGCTACGGAAGTTTTTTGAAACTTGTAATGGCGGCGTTAGGGGAAATGATGCGTTATGGGCCATAACGCTACAATTTGAGTCATAATGCTCAACTCGTAATCTACCTATTAGTTATTTGCATTGTGGGGGTTGGCTGTTTAGGAGTTAATAGGTTCATTGCAATGTGGGGGGGTTGGTGATTTAGGGGGTAATATGTTAATTAGGTTTATTGCGATGTTGGGGGTTGGTGGTTTAGGGGTTAATGGGTTAATTAGGTTTATTGCGATGTGGGGGGTTGTCGGTTTAGGGGTTAATGGGTTAATTAGGTTTATTGCGATGTGGGGGTTTGTCGGTTTAGGGATTAATAGGTTAATTAGGTTTAGTTTGATGTGAGGGGGTTGGTGGTTAAGGGGTTGATATTTTAATTATGTTATTTGCATATTAGGGGTTAATTACTTTATTATTTTGCAATGTGGGGGTTTGCGGGTTAGGTGTTTGTTAATACTTTGTGCGGGAGGTTAGTTTTTTTTGTTATACTTCATGCAGGCGGTTACATGTTTTTTATTTATTTCTTGCGGGCGGTTATGTGTTTTTTCGAAATTTCGTGAGGGCGGTTGCGTATTTTATTTTAAGGCTTCGGGGTTTGCCAACGTTGCACGCAGGTGGATTTTTTTGGCTGCGTGAGCAGCCTCACGCAGCCAACATTCCTTTAAGGATGCGTGTGCATCTGGCGACGGACGCGTTGTAAACACGATTATAGTATAGATATTAATAGAACACTGATGGTTGCACAAAGTTGGGGAATGGGTAGCAAAGGCATTATCTATCTTTTTAAACAATAACAATTTTAGTGTTGACTGTCCCTTTAAGTTTGGACTGATTTTCCTGGCTGACCTTTGACTTGAATTGTTCCATGTCTAATCCTTTGGTACCTGCTATTCAGACTTATTATCACCGCACTTATTCTGTGTGCAACCTATTCTGCATCCTGACATCACTTCTACCAAATTCCAGCCTGTTCCTGTTTTCCTAAAGTTAATTCTTTACACCATGTAAGGAGCATTTGGATTATTTCACCACAAATACATTTGAAAAGCTTATGATAAGGGTCTGTTAGTATTGCTAATGGACTTGAAGGGTTTGTCTTGCAAAAAGCCAAGTATGATGCTTCACATGTAAATTCTAGCAGATTGGGAAGGGGACTGCCGTTATATGAGGGGGGACTCAGCCATTCTTTATGGATTTATGTGCTTTTTTGTTGGGATTATTGAACAATCATCTCTCTTTAGATGATTTATAAGCTTTTTAAAAGATTGTGCTGCTGTTTTTAAAATGAAGGCTCCTTACTCACATTTTAATACGAGCAGTTGCAGTTTCTGGTTTAAACTTGAAGGGACATAATACTCATATGCTAAATCACTTGAAAGTGCTGCAGCATAGCTGTAAAAAGCTGACAAGAAAATATCACCTGAACATCTCTATGTAAAAAAGGAAGATATTTTACTTCAACATTTCTTCAGCTCACCAGAGTAAGTGCTGTGTTGCAAGTGCAGACCAGTTGCAAGTTAAAAAAAACAACAATAGCCAATCAGCATCAGCAGTGCTGAGGTAATTGTAAACTTCCTTAAACTGAATATGGAAATAACATGACTGTCCCTGCACATGCCAGATGCACACTCCCTTGCAAGTCCTAGTACTAAAGTCCATTTACAATGGGGTGTGGATACTTAGGAAAATTTGAGGTAAATATCTTCAGGTGATATTTTCTAGTCAGCCTATTACAATCATGCTGCATCACTTTCAAGTGCTTTAACATTTGGGTATCATGGCCCTTTAACTCTAGAAAAATCAAAACCTTCTTAACAAAAAATATTTTATTCACATTTTGCTTTCTAAACAATTGATCAATAATCATGCATGCCTTATTTGAACAATCATAATTTATTTCTAATTTATTTATTTATATTTTACTGATTCATAGTAGGATCTGAAGAACAGACCTCAAATAGTGTGTCACTATCATAGTGGGAATTCTCAGCTTTGAGGGAGATTTATTGTAATCTCTGTGTATATAGCTTTAACAAGGAACTACATGTATGTATATTTATAGATGAAGAACAGTAAATTATTTTTTTTTGGTTCCCTAAGGCAAACACCAGCCAAAACTCAAATGTTTTATTTTACACAAATTGCTTCATTACAACTGCGGCTGCCTAAGGAAATAAACCTGGATAAGTGCGCATTCCTTGGCACATTAGGTGATTGACATAAACAAACAGGCTTAAGGGTGATTACATGAATCACTCTCCTTTATACAGTATAAGGTTATGGAACACACCTAATGTTTTATCCAGCACACAGCAGAACCACTCAGAAATAGGAAGACAGTCCCTTTATCCTTTTTAATGATCTAGTTTTACAGAATATGGGGAACCTGAAACCTTCTAACAAGACCTCTGTACCCGCTGACCGTCAAAGATTGTCTACAACAAAGAATTATAGTGTTCTGCGCCTCGTGACAAAACCGCACAAGCTCACTAGAGGTGAACGATAGCCCAACACAATTGTTCCTAATATAAGATATAGATACTGTATACAGAGTACAAGATAGGAGCGCTGTCTTCATAAGAAGAATGGCTTAAGTGCAGAGTAGAGATGTATTTTATATACAAGTATAACCTTTATAGGGAATGCATACAGTGTCTGGAAATATGTCTGAACATGCACAGTTAGAGAATGCGAGAATTTTATCAATTATATTCGATTATATGCAAGAGCACGTGCTTGAGAAACTTAATACAGTTAAACAAAAAGTTAGTGTAAATCAACATAAAGTGCAAAACCTAGTTCTTAGCAATAGAAAAACATATTATAGACGCTACACTGTGCTTGAGATCGTGTACAGTGTGCTAGAAATAATAATTGGTTTGTGAAATCAATGTGACTGGTCTAGTAATCAAAACATTATAGCTACTTGTATATAAAGAAGTAACATGTATAAAAAATAAAATAAAAAGAATATGTAGCAATGTGAAAAATGCAACACTGTCTGTAGTAAATCGCTACATGCGCTTACATACATACAAACATACAGTGTTATAGGAGATAGTGACTCATAGGTGCTGTAATGAGAGTAGAAAATAGAGAATAATACTATGTGATGTGTTAGAAAGTATATTGGCTCTTATCTAATATTGAATAACAAATATATAGTGGAGGATTTCAATATTTGCAGATTACTGATTAAAGTACAACTAGCTGTGCAATGGTTTACTATTAACCCTTTATTTGATGCAAATTTAATATATCATAAACATTTTGTACATAATAAAACATATTAGAATGTAATAACGTATAGTAACATATTAAAATGTGGTAACATATGAATGTATTAAAACATGGTAATTGCTGCAGCAATAAAAACGACTCAGAGCGTAATGTGGAAATTAAAAATATTAAAAAATGTTGAAAAAATGTTGAAAAATGCAAATGCAAAAAATTAAAAAGTGTGAAACAATGAAAAAAATGCCAAATGAAGAGGACAGAAAGTTCTGAACAAAATAGAAGTTTATGGAAGTATTCCAAATGATGGAAGATGATCCGTAGTAGAGAATCAAGGGAGTTTGAATCCGGAAACCTAAAAAGGAACAAAAAATATAGCCAGAAGTCTGCTACTAGAACAGGGCTCATAAATAGAAATGTGCTCACTGTGTGTCAGGCTGGTATGTCGAATGAAGGGTTTGTCAACGTGTTTCGGCCTGGAGGGGCCTTTATCAAGACTATACCAGTGTATGTATCTTTGAAATATTTAAAGGCTAGTTTAGCCTATCAGAGCAAAAGTGATGTGACAAATTTTGGCGCCCTCAGATATATGGGTGTGTAGGGTTTTAACCAATGGTTTTTAGTGTGACTGAGGTAATGGGTGAGTATAGGATGATAGCGGCCATTTTTTATATGGGCAAAGTTATGTTTTTAAAAGCCATAGTTTATCGACTTACTTTGCCGTAAAGATTATTACGTATCTTCAAGTTGTTTAATAGCTTTTCAGTGTGGCTAAAGTTATATCTGAATTTGAAGTCTGTAGTTCTTCAGTATGGCTTAGAATAATGTATCAATCTAAAGTTGTAGCGGCCATCTTTAGATGGAGTCATGGGGGGCTATCTATCAAGCTCCGAATGGAGCTTGATGCCCCGTGTTTCTGGCGAGCCTGCAAGCTCGCCAGAAACAGCAGTTATGAAGCAGCGGTCACAAAGACCGCTGCTCCATAACCCTGTCTGCCTGCTCTGAGCAGGCGGACAGGAATCGACGAAAATCAACCCGATCGAGTATAATCGGGTTGATTGACAACTCCCTGCTGGTGGCCCATTGGCCGCGAGTCTGCAGGGGGTGGCGTTGCACCAGCAGCTCTTGTCAGACCTGAATACGGAGGTCCGACAGACTTTGTTAAATAGAGGCCATGGTGGCCAACTTTAAAATGGACAAAGAAACTTAGGCCTAGATTTGGAATTTGGCGGTAGATGGGCTGTTAACGCTCCACAGGCTTTTTTCTGGCCGCACCATAAAATTAACTCTGGTATCGAGAGTTCCAAAAAATGCTGCGTTAGGCTCCAAAAAAGGAGCGTAGAGCATTTTTACCGCAAATGCAACTCTCGATACCAGAGTTGCTTACGGACGCGGCCAGCCTCAAAAACGTGCTCGTGCACGATTCCCCCATAGGAAACAATGGGGCTGTTTGAGCTGAAAAAAAACCTAACACCTGCAAAAAAGCAGCGTTCAGCTCCTAACGCAGCCCCATTGTTTCCTATGGGGAAACACTTCCTACGTCTGCACCTAACACTCTAACATGTACCCCGAGTCTAAACACCCCTAACCTTACACTTATTAACCCCTAATCTGCCGCCCCCGCTATCGCTGACCCCTGCATTATATTATTAACCCCTAATCTTCCGCTCCGTAAACCGCCGCTACCTACGTTATCCCTATGTACCCCTAATCTGCTGCCCCTAACATCGCCGACCCCTATATTATATTTATTAACCCCTAACCTGCCCCCCACAACGTCGCCGACACCTGCCTACACTTATTAACCCCTAATCTGTCGAGCGGACCTGAGCGCTACTATAATAAAGTTATTAACCCCTAATCCGCCTCACTAACCCTATCATAAATAGTATTAACCCCTAATCTGCCCTCCCTAACATCGCCGACACCTAACTTCAATTATTAACCCCTAATCTGACGACCGGAGCTCACCGCTATTCTAATAAATGTATTAACCCCTAAAGCTAAGACTAACCCTAACACTAACACCCCCCTAAATTAAATATAATTTTAATCTAACAAAATTAATTAACTCTTATTAAATAAATAATTCCTATTTAAACCTAAATACTTACCTGTAAAATAAATCCTAATATAGCTACAATATAAATTATAATTACATTGTAGATATTTTAGGATTAATATTTATTTTACAGGCAACTTGGTAATTATTTTAACTAGGTACAATAGCTATTAAATAGTTAAGAACTATTTAATAGTTACCTAGTTAAAATAATAACAAAATTACCTGTAAAATAAGTCCTAACCTAAGTTATAATTAAACCTAACACTACCCTATCAATAAATTAATTAAATAAAATACCTACAATTACCTACAATTAACCTAACACTACACTATCAATAACTAAATTAAATACAATTTCTACAAATAACTACAATTACATAAACTAACTAAAGTACAAAAAATAAAAAAGAACTAAGTTACAAAAAATAAAAAAATATTTACAAACATAAGAAAAATATTTAGGGGTTAATCTTTAGCTTTAGGGGTTAATCCATTTATTATAGTAGCGATGAGCTCCGGTTGTCAGATTAGGGGTTAATAATTGAAGGTAAGTGTCTGCGATGTTAGGGAGGGCAGATTAGGGGTTAATACTATTTATGATAGGGTTAGTGAGGCGGATTAGGGGTTAATTACTTTATTATAGTAGCGCTCAGGTCCGCTCGGCAGATTAGGGGTTAATAAGTGTAGGCAGGTGTCGGCGACGTTGAGGGGGGCAGATTAGGGGTTAATAAATTTAATATAGGGGTCGGCGGTGTTAGGGGCAGCAGATTAGGGTACATAAGGATAACGTAGGTGGCGGCGCTTTGCGGTCGGCAGATTAGGGGTTAATTATTGTAAGTAGCTGGCGGCGACGTTGTGGGGGGCAGGTTAGGGGTTAATAAATGTAATACAGGGGTCAGCGGTGTTAGGGGCAGCAGATTAGGGGTACATAAGTATAACGTAGGTGGCGGTCGGCAGATTAGGGGTTAAAAAATTTTAATCGAGTGGCGGCGATGTGGGGGGACCTCGGTTTAGGGGTACATAGGTAGTTTATGGGTGTTAGTGTACTTTAGGGTACAGTAGTTAAGAGCTTTATGAACCGGCGTTAGCCCAGAAAGCTCTTAACTCCTGCTTTTTTCCGGCGGCTGGAGTTTTGTCGTTAGAGCTCTAACGCTCACTTCAGAAACGACTCTAAATACCAGCGTTAGAAAGATCCCATTGAAAAGATAGGATACGCAATTGACGTAAGGGGATCTGCGGTATGGAAAAGTCGTGGCTGAAAAGTGAGCGTTAGACCCTTTAATCACTGACTCCAAATACCGGCGGTAGCCTAAAACCAGCGTTAGGAGCCTCTAACGCTGGTTTTCACGGCTAACGCCAAACTCTAAATCTAGCCGTTAGTGTGGGCAGTTAGCTAAAAAACATGGCTGAGAGCAAAGTGTTAGCAGCCATCTTTAAAGTGGGCAAGAGGTTATAAGTATGGGCCCCAATAATTTTGTTTTGAAATGCCAAAAGTAGACTAAAAAATAGTCAAACTAAACTAAAACTGAGATGTAGATAAGTTTGGCTTGTGTCCGCAGTTATGTGGATCGATCTATAGTAAAATAAAAATATAAAAGAGGATATTTCTAAAAGAGGATGTTGTGACTTACAGCTGTATTATCAGACATAGATAACACCCCATATTTGACAATAAATACTACATTCATCTAGGTTGGTTTAGATAGATCCATATATTACGGGCACTTTTAGGACCTAGCCTGAGAGATGAGACACATTTTTACAAATATTACTAAGCCCTTCATTATAGGTAGAGCATAACGCTTTGCTTTACTTGTACATAGGGGGGCCTATCTATCAAGCTACGGATAGAGCTTGAGGCCCTGTGTTTCTGGTGAGCCTGCAGGCTCGCCAGAAACACCAGTTATGAAGCAGCGGTCTAAAGACCGCTGCTCCATAACCTGTCCGCCTGCTCAGAGTATGATCGGGTTGATTGACACCTCCCTACTGGCGGCCGATTGGCCGCGATTCTGCAGGGGGCGGCGTTGCACCAGAAGCTCTTGTGAGCTGCTGGTGCAATGCTGAATACGGAGAGCGTATTGCTCTCAGTATTCAGCGAGGTCTGGCAGACCTGATCCTCACTGTCAGATCAGGTCCGCCAGACTTTGATAAATAGAGGTCAATGTATGAAATAAATACATAAAATAAATACATACATTGGAGATATATATTAGCGGACAAGCATTTAAAGATATGTATTAGAGTAAAATAAACATATGGGCAAACATATTGACCGTACTTAATAAAAGGACCAAATAAAAGCATCTATAGATTTATAGAGATATGTAGAGGGATATATACACATAACTATCTAGCGTAATACTTGCAAGATGTGTGTGCATGCTTTCTTAATGAAGTGATAGAGCGTTTGATGGTACTTATATATCAGGTTCCTTGGTTATTTGAATCACAACTGCAGAGTCTAAATAAATTATATTTGTTTCACAACTGAAGTACAGGCTATTATATCAGCATAGACTGTCTTAATCAGAGTGATTTTTATAAGTAATGGCAGTAAGTCTTTATATGGTTATATAATATTGTTATACCATATAAATATTTAGAGGCAGAAAATAAGTATTATAATTAATAACAACTTTTGACATTAGTTGTGCTCAAACCCAAATGAGAGAGATAGTGTTCATTGTAATAAGCACTGAAGCATGAGAGATGTGAGACACACAGACTGCAGCTGCTGACAGGGGCGTGACCTGCTGCGAGACACAGCACACAGAGTAATGCTTGCAGCGTGGATATCTGAACACAGACTAGTGATTGCAATAGGTGCTGTGAGACACGCTGAGTTGTAAGGAGCTGTATGGCACGCTGAGATGAATGAAGCTGTGTGACGTCACATAAAGTCCGTTACTGTCCGGTATGAGAATGTATCAAAGGAAGTTCATAGAATTAGATAAAACATACGTTGCAAACAAAGTAATATCTGAGAGACAAAGTCAATTTAGATAAGTTCAAGAGAAAACATGAAATTTGTAATTAGCCGTTACTTAAGGCATCCAAGGTAAATTAGAATTGATACAAGTACCGTAGCGGGAGTAGGTAGAATCCTCCTGTTGGAAATTAAATAGCAATTCCTGTAGAGATGTGGAGTTGAAATAAATTAATACTTCTTGGAATAGCAATCTTCAGGATGAATGAGACTAGTTGTTATTAGTCCCTTTATGAGACCAAACTGCAGCTGGTATTTGTAAATCCAAATGTTAAAGTAGTAGAAGTAAATCTTCTTTTGATAAGTATATAGCTTATAAGAATCAGAGCACTGGTTTCAGCAAACAATACTCATAGTAACATAGTAACATAGTAACATAGTAGATAAGGTTGAAAAAAGACTGAAGTCCATCGAGTTCAACCTATACAAATCTAAAATACTTACAAAAAGCTCCAGTTAAGCTTAAATAACCCCATTAAAATGTGACCCATTTAATACTAGCAATCATATCCATGAATTTTGTTTATATACAGAAATTTATCCAGACTATTTTTAAATGTATCTATGGTATTGGCATTCACTACCTCCTTTGGTAATGAGTTCCACAATTTTATTGCTCTTACAGTGAAAAAACGTTTCCGTTGCAGGAGATTAAATCTCCTTTCCTCCAACCTTAAATTATGACCTCTTGTCAGAACCAATTTTCTTGGAATAAAAAGAGCTTCTGCCATCTCTGTATATGGGCCTTGAATATATTTATATAAAGTAATCATGTCACCTCTCAAGCGCCTTTTTTCTAAAGAGAACAGACCCAGTTTGGCTAGCCTCTCCTCATAGGTTAATTTCTCCAATCCCCTTATTAGCTTTGTGGCCCTTCTCTGAACTTTTTCTAGTTCTGCAATATCTTTTTTTTTTTTTTTTTTTTTTTTTTTTTTACTCAACAACTAAGCACTTGTTTGGGGCGGGGTGATGCCTTAAGTACAGGTGAGGAAGGTGAGTTGAGGCAAAAAGTAAAAGCAGGACTGGAATCCTTACATTATATGAGAGGAGAGTATAATAGACCATGGATATATGCATAGTGTGGACTACTTCCCATGAGTTGGGTTCTAGTAGTAAGATAAATAGAGTAAGGAGAACAAAATAAGGAGATTGTCTCTATGCTGATGGTCAAAGGCATATGAGTTCTATTTGTATTTTTATTAGATGTTAAAATAGATGTGCCACTTTGAAGTCTGCATTAAGACCCTTAGAGTACAGACAGTCTAATTTGAAGATCCATTTATATTCATTTAGTAGAAGAATTTTCTTGAAGTCTCCTCCTCCTCTCCAATTTTTTTGAACTTTTTTTAACCCTGTATATTTGAGAACCTTAATATCACTGTTGAGTTTATCTCGGAAGTGTTTATATAAAGGTACAGTACTTCATCTTTATTGCCTTCTATCTTCAGGATATGTTCTCTGATTCAATCTCTTAAGGGCCTGCAGGTCTGACCCGCATACTGCAGGCCACAGGAACATTCTAGTAGGTAGATAATATCTTTGTCCTTACAGTGGATCATCTGCTGGATTTTGAACTTTTCCTTTGTGACATATGACTGTACGTTTTGGGTCTTAGTGCCATACTTACATGCTTTGCATGTATGGCAAGGGAAGAATCCCTTAAGGTTGGTACCTTGTATGCCTATCACTGTGTCAGGTTTTTTCCCACTTACACTGGGGGCTAAAATGGTTTTCAAATTCCGTGTCTTTGTATATATTAAATGTGGTCAGATCGAGGAAATTGACCTGGTGTTTAGAATATTGATATGTAAACTGTAGGTTGTAGATGTTGTTGTTCATCACTTTGAGGGTATGTTCGAGATCTTCAATACTTCCTTTCCATATCATTAGGATATCATCTATGTACCTGCAATAGAGGACAAAGTCTGCACTAGCTGGGCAGGAGTCCCAAAATATGGACTTCCATCTGCCCATGTAGATATTGGCATAACTAGGTGTGAACTTGGTCCCCACCGTGGTACCACATAGTGGATTGTAATTGTAGTTGTACTTTAATCAGCAATCTGCAAAGATTGAAATCCTCCACTATATATTTGTTATTCAATATTAGATAAGAGCCAATATAATTTCTAACACATCACATAGTATTATTCTCTATTTTCTACTCTCATTACAGCACCTATGAGTCACTATCTCCTATAACACTGTGGCCTAGATTTAGAGTTGGGCGGTAGCTGTCAAAACCAGCGTTAGAGGCTCCTAACGCTGGTTTTGGGCTACCGCCGGTATTTGGAGTCAGTCAGGAAAGGGTCTAACGCTCACTTTCCAGCCGCGACTTTTCCATACCGCAGATCCCCTTACGTCAATTGCGTATTCTATCTTTTCAATGGGATCTTTCTAACTCCGGTATTTAGAGTCGTGGCTGAAGTGAGCGTTAGAAATCTAACGACAATACTCCAGCCGCAGAAAAAAGTCAGTAGTTAAGAGCTTTCTGGGCTAACGCCGGTTCATAAAGCTCTTAACTACTGTGCTCTAAAGTACACTAACACCCATAAACTACCTATGTACCCCTAAACCGAGGTCCCCCCACATCGCCGCCACTCGATTAAATTTTTTTAACCCCTAATCTGCCGACCGCCACCTACGTTATACTTATGTACCCCTAATCTGCTGCCCCTAACACCACCGACCCCTGTATTATATTTATTAACCCCTAACCTGCCCCCCACAACGTCACCGCCAGCTACCTACAATAATTAACCCCTAATCTGCCGACCGCCACCTACGTTATCCTTATGTACCCCTAATCTGCTGCCCCTAACACCGCCGACCCCTATATTATATTTATTAGCCCCTAATCTGCCCCCCTCAAAGTCGCCTCCACCTGCCTACACTTATTAACCCCTAATCTGCCGAGCGGATCTCACCGCTACTATAATAAAGTTATTAACCCCTAATCCGCCTCACTCCCACCTCAATAACCCTATAATAAATAGTATTAACCCCTAATCTGCCCTCCCTAACATCGCCGACACCTAACTTCAAGTATTAACCCCTAATCTGCCGACAGAATCTCGCCGCTACTGTAATAAATGGATTAACCCCTAAAGCTAAGTCTAACCCTAACACCACCCTAAATTAAATATAATTTAAATCTAACGAAATAAATTAACTCTTATTAAATAAATTATTCCTATTTAAAGCTAAATACTTACCTGTAAAATAAACCCTAATATAGCTACAATATAAATTATAATTATATTATAGCTATTTTAGGATTTATATTTATTTTACAGGTCACTTTGTATTTATTTTAACCAGGTACAATAGCTATTAAATAGTTAAGAACTATTTAATAGCTAAAATAGTTAAAATAATTACAAAATTACCTGTAAAATAAATCCTAACCTAAGTTACAATTAAACCTAACACTACACTATCAATAAATTAATTAAATAAAATACCTACAATTACCTACAATTAAACCTAACACTACACTATCAATAAATTAATTAAATACAATATCTACAAATAAATACAATGAAATAAACTAACTAAAGTACAAAAAATAAAAAAGAACTAAGTTACAAAAAATAAAAAAATATTTACAAACATTAGAAAAATATTACAACAATTTTAAACTAATTACACCTACTCTAAGCCCCCTAATAAAATAACAAAGCCCCCCAAAATAAAAAAATGCCCTACCCTATTCTAAATTACAAAAGTTCAAAGCTCTTTTACCTTACCAGCCCTGAACAGGGCCCTTTGCGGGGCATGCCCCAAAGAATTCAGCTCTTTTCCCTGTAAAAAAAACACATACAATACCCCCCCAACATTACAACCCACCACCCACATACCCCTAATCTAACCCCAACCCCCCTTAAATAAACCTAACACTAAGCCCCTGATGATCTTCCTACCTTATCTTCACCATACCAGGTTCACCGATCGATCCAGAAGAGCTCCTCCGATGTCTTGATCCAAGCCCAAGCGGGGGGCTGAAGATGTCCATGATCCGGCTGAAGTCTTCATCCAAGCGGGAGCTGAAGAGGTCCATGATCCGGCTGAAGTCTTCTATCAACGGCATCTTCAATCTTCTTTCTTCCGGATCCATGTTCATCCCGCCGACGCGGAACATCCATCTTCACCGATGACTTCCCGACGAATGACGGTTCCTTTAAGGGACGTCATCCAAGATGGCGTCCCTCAAATTCCGATTGGCTGATAGGATTCTATCAGCCAATCAGAATTAAGGTAGGAAAATTCTGAATGGCTGATGGAATCAGCCAATCAGAATCAAGTTCAATATGATTGGCTGATCCGATCAGCCAATCAGATTGAGCTCGCATTCTATTGGCTGATCGGAACAGCCAATAGAATGCGATCAGCCAATAGAATGCGAGCTCAATCTGATTGGCTGATTGAATCAGCCAATCGGATTGAACTTGATTCTGATTGGCTGATTCCATCAGCCAATCAGAATTTTCCTACCTTAATTCCGATTGGCTGATAGAATCCTATCAGCCAATCGGAATTCGAGGGACGCCATCTTGGATGACGTCCCTTAAAGGAACCGTCATTCGTCGGGAAGTCGTAAGTGAAGATGGATGTTCTGCGTCGGCGGGATGAACATGGATCCGGAAGAAAGAAGATTGAAGATGCCGTTGATAGAAGACTTCAGTCGGATCATGGACCTCTTCAGCTCCCGCTTGGATGAAGACTTCAGCCGGATCATGGACATCTTCAGCCCCCCGCTTGGGCTTGGATCAAGACATCGGAGGAGCTCTTCTGGATCGATCGGTGAACCTGGTATGGTGAAGATAAGGTAGGAAGATCTTCAGGGGCTTAGTGTTAGGTTTATTTAAGGGGGGTTTGGGTTAGATTAGGGGTATGTGGGTGGTGGGTTGTAATGTTGGGGGGGGGGTATTGTATGTGTTTTTTTTACAGGCAAAAGAGCTGAATTCTTTGGGGCATGCCCCGCAAAGGGCCCTGTTCATGGCTGGTAAGGTAAAAGAGCCTTGAACTTTTGTAATTTAGAATAGGGTAGGGCATTTTTTTATTTTGGGGGGCTTTGTTATTTTATTAGGGGGCTTAGAGTAGGTGTAATTAGTTTAAAATTGTTGTAATATTTTTCTAATGTTTGTAAATATTTTTTTATTTTTTGCAACTTAGTTCTTTTTTATTTTTTGTACTTTAGTTAGCTTATTTAATTGTAGTTATTTGTAGGTATTGTATTTAATTCATTTATTGATAGTGTAGTGTTAGGTTTAATTGTAGGTAATTGTAGGTATTTTATTTAATTTATTTATTGATAGTGTAGTGTTAGGTTTAATTGTAATTTAGGTTAGGATTTATTTTACAGGTAAATTTGTAATTATTTTAACTATTTTAGCTATTAAATAGTTCTTAACTATTTAATAGCTATTGTACCTGGTTAAAATAAATACAAAGTTAACTGTAAAATAAATATAAATCCTAAAATAGCTATAATATAATTATAATTTATATTGTAGCTATATTAGGATTTATTTTACAGGTAAGTATTTAGCTTTAAATAGGAATAATTTATTTAATAAGAGTTAATTTATTTCGTTAGATTTAAATTATATTTAATTTAGGGGGGTGTTAGTGTTAGGGTTAGACTTAGCTTTAGGGGTTAATACATTTATTAGAATAGCGGTGAGCTCCAGTCGGCAGATTAGGGGTTAATGTTTGAAGTTAGGTGTTGGCGATGTTAGGGAGGGCAGATTAGGGGTTAATACTATTTATTATAGAGTTATTGAGGCGGGAGTGAGGCGGATTAGGGGTTAATAACTTTATTATAATAGCGGTGCGGTCCGCTCGGCAGATTAGGGGTTAATAAGTGTAGGCAGGTGGAGGCGACGTTGTGGGGGGCAGATTAGGGGTTAATAAATATAATATAGGGGTAGGCGGTGTTAGGGGCAGCAGATTAGGGGTACATAGGGATAATGTAAGTAGTGGCGGTTTACGGAGCGGCAGATTAGGGGTTAAAAAAAATATGCAGGGGTCAGATATAGGGGGGGTGGCAGAATAGGGGTTAATAAGTGTAAGGTTAGGGGTGTTTAGACTCGGGGTACATGTTAGAGTGTTAGGTGCAGACGTAGGAAGTGTTTCCCCATAGCAAACAATGGGGCTGCGTTAGGAGCTGAACGCGGCTTTTTTGCAGGTGTTAGTTTTTTTTTCAGCTCAGACAGCCCCATTGTTTTCTATGGGGGAATCGTGCACAAGCACGTTTTTTAAGCTGGCCGAGTCCGTAAGCACTGCTGGTATCGAGAGTTGAAGTTGCGGTAAATATGCTATATGCTCCTTTTTTGGAGCCTAACGCAGCCATTCTGTGAACTCTAAATACCAGCGGTATTTAAAAGGTGCGGCCAGAAAAAAGCCAGCGTAGCTAACGCACCCCTTTGGCCGCAAAACTCTAAATCTAGGCGTGTATGTTTGTAAGCGCTTGTAGCGATTTACTACAGACAGTGTTGCATTTTCACATTGCTACATATTCTTTTTCTTTTCTTTTTTATACATGTTACTTCTTTATATGCAAGACATTGCAAGTAGCTATAATGTTTTGATTACTAGACCAGTCACATTGATTTCACAAACCATTTATTATTTCTAGCACACTGTACACGATCTCAAGCACAGTGTAGCATCTATAATATGTTTTTCTATTGCTAAGAACTAGGTTTTGCACTTTATGTTGATTTACACTAATTTTTTGTTTAACTGTATTAAGTTTCTCAAGCACGTGCTCTTGCATATAATCGAATATAATTGATAAAATTCTTGCATTCTCTAACTGTGCATGGTCAGACATATTGCCAGACACTGTATGCATTCCCTATATAAGATTATACTTGTATATAAAATACATCTCTACGCCACACTTAAGCCATTATTCTAATGAAGACGGCGATCCTATCTTGTACTCTGTATATCTATTTCAAAGATTGTCTACAACTTGTCCCTGGGCAATACATTTCCCTCAAATTCCCTGATCTCAGAAAGTGTAGTATAAATGCTAAGGTTGTACCTAATAATAACGTTTACTGAGGTAAAATATACTGCACATTTATAAAGCAGGGCTGAGAAACTTATTTATGGGAACATAGAACTCTAAATGTGATACTGCTTAAAGGGACAATATTTTTCTTTCATTATTCAGATAGAGAATACAATTTTAAAAATGCTTCCAATTTACTTCTATTATCTAATTTGCTTAATTCTCATCTTATTCTTTGTTGAAGAGATATCTAGGTAGGTTGCGTGCACATGTCTGAAGCACTACATGACAGGAAATAGTGCTGCCATCTAGTGCTCTTGTTAGTGTATAACATTAGTACTACATGACAGGAAATAGCGCTGCCATCTAGTGCTCTTGCTAGTGTATAACATTAGTACTACATGACAGGAAATAGTGCTGCCATCTAGTGCTCTTGCTAGTGTATAACATTAGTACTACATGACAGGAAATAGTGCTGCCATCTAGTGCTCTTGCTAATGTATAACATTAGTACTACATGACAGGAAATAGTGCTGACATCTAGTGCTCTTGCTAGTGTATAACATTATTACTACATGACAAGAAATAGTGCTGTCATCCAGTGCTCTTGCTAGTGTATAACATTAGTACTACATGACAGGAAATAGTGCTCCCATCTAGTGCACTTGCTAGTGTATAACATTAGTACTACATGACAGGAAATAGTGCTGCCATCTAGTGCTCTTGCTAGTGTATAACATTAGTACTACATGACAGGAAATAGTGCTGTCATCTAGTGCTCTTGCTAGTGTATAACATTAGTACTACATGACAGGAAATAGCGCAGCCATCTAGTGCTCTTGCTAGTGTATAACATTAGTACTACATGACAGGAAATAGTGCTGCCATCTAGTGCTCTTGCTAGTGTATAACATTAGTACTACATGACAGGACATAGTGCTCCCATCTAGTGCTCTTGCTAGTGTATAACATTAGTACTACATGACAGGAGATAGTGCTCCCATCTAGTGTTCTTGCTAGTGTATAACATTAGTACTACATGACAGGAAATAGTGCTGCCATCTAGTGCTCTTGCTAGTGTATAACATTAGTACTACATGACAGGAAATAGCGCTGCCATCTAGTGCTCTTGCTAGTGTATAACATTAGTACTACATGACAGGAAATAGTTCTGCCATCTAGTGCTCTTGCTAGTGTATAACATTAGTACTACATGACAGGACATAGTGCTCCCATCTAGTGCTCTTGCTAGTGTATAACATTAGTACTACATGACAGGAAATAGTGCTCCCATCTAGAGCTCTTGCTAGTGTATAACATTAGTCCTACATGACAGGAAATAGTGCTGCCATCTAGTGCTCTTGCTAGTGTATAGCATTAGTACTACATGACAGGAAATAGTGCTGTCCTCTAGTGCTCTTGCTAATGTGTAACATTAGTACTACATGACAGGAAATAGTGCTGCCATCTAGTGCTCTTGCTAGTGTATAACATTAGTACTACATGACAGGAAATAGTGCTCCCATCTAGTGCTCTTGCTAGTGTATAACATTAGTACTACATGACAGGAAATAGTGCTCCCATCTAGTGCTCTTGCTAATGTATAACATTAGTACTACATGACAGGAAATAGTGCTGTCATCTAGTGCTCTTGCTAGTGTATAACATTAGTACTACATGACAGGAAATAGTGCTCCCATCTAGTGCTCTTGCTAATGTATAACATTAGTACTACATGACAGGAAATAGTGCTGCCATCTAGTGCTCTTGCTAGTGTATAACATTAGTATTACATGACAGGAAATAGTGCTGCCATCTAGTGCTCTTACTAGTGTATAACATTAGTACTACATGACAGGAAATAGTGCTCCCATCTAGTGCTCTTGCTAATGTATAACATTAGTACTACATGACAGGAAATAGTGCTGCCATCTAGTGCTCTTGCTTATGTATAACATTAGTACTACATGACAGGAAATAGTGCTGCCATCCAGTGCTCTTGCCAATGTATTACATTGTTGCAAAACTGCTGCCTAAACAGGAATAACAAAACAGAAAAATACAATTCACATCTTGTATATAATATAAGCAACATTTAAAGGCAGATAAAGTCCAATATCTGACACCATTCACATATACAATGCTATTTTATCAAACATCTTCTGTGGAGTTTTAAACCTTGATATTACACTCATTGTGAAGTATGAATAAAGACCTCAAATCATTCTTCCATTTAGAAGGGTGCTTTGTAACAGTAATCTTATTATCAAGAGTTATCTAGGTGCAGGGGGAAATAGGGAAGGCCGATAATAGCCGTACGAGGGATAGTCTATAAACTAACTAGTTTAAAAAAGTACTATTTGGGTTCTACCAAAGCGGCGTATAACCAACAAGGCTATCATATCAAAAAGATCTGGCGTATGTGAGTTTGCCAGAAATAACGTCTAGGTGGAGAGAGAAGAGAGAGAAGAGAGAGAGGGGGAAAAAAACTTAAAAAAAAAATTCTGTCACTATTTCAGAGTATTGTAAGTCCTAACAGTGTAGCAGAGTTATCTTTACTTGGCTGTTTGGTCCGTCACCCTTACTGAATATTTATCCACTCAAACCAGGTCGCCCAGTATTCATCCATTCTATCACATTCTTTAGCGACAAATCTTTCCATTTTGCAAAATAGTTTACTAGGTCGCACACATCGTTCAGATTGGGAGGTTCAGGTTGTTTCCATGCTCTCACTATACAAAGTTTAGTTGCCGCTAATATGTAGATAAGTATTCGTCTAGTGTGTACTGGAGTTGTCTCGTCAAACATGTGGATTAGGGCCAATTGCAGGGTTATAAGAGTGTCGATATTTAATGTTTGTAATAACACATTGATGTCTCACCAAAGTTTCCCCAATTCTGGGCAAGACCACCAAACCCTGCTGCCCGCATGACCCTCCAGCAAAGTGAAAAGTCATTGGGAGACATTTTAGCTGTCCTTGTAGGTACTCTATGCCATTTCAAACAACTTTCATGTATATCTCTAATACAGTCACACAATGTAAAGTGACTGTATTATTTTATGAATGGGTGATGGGTGCGGAGATATATCCGAGTGATGTCGGAGGTCATGCCATATATTAATACTCTATTTGACTATGGTATTGTTAATCTGTTTGGCCAGGGATTTATGTTTCAGAACCCAAATAGAATCAGCAAGATCAAGTCCCTGCGGTAGGGACATTTTTTCCAGTCTATACCATTCCGGTCTTTCCCCTGTCAGGCCCTAGGCAGCAATATGGGTAAGCCTAGCTGCCTCATAGTATAGAAAGATGTTAGGGAAAGATATACCTCCTTTAGAAAATTGTCTTTGTAAAGTTTTATGTGCAATCCTTTGGATTTTATTTTTCCAAACATATTTTAGAAATACCTGATGGATCTGTTGTAGGATCTTATGTGGAACATTAATGAGTGAGCATCTGAAAAGGTATAAAGCCTTCGGTAGTAGGGACATTTTTTTTTTTTTTTTATTCTTTTTTATTAAAGAAACACAGGTACAATTGGTTAAGTAAACATACTGATAGAATTACAGCGGTATTACAATTCAAATTATAGAATGAGCACAACATGTTGAATATCCATATAGTAGCATGAAGACACAGTTGTTATAGTAGAATACAAAGAGACTACAAGTTCTTTCCATAAAGCATGGTGTCTATGAAATCCACAAGTTTGAATGTTAGAACAGTGTTATGGTATGGAATGGTCCATTCATACAGGGTTACAGCAAAATTGATTAAATATCGTCTCATAATGCACCTGTGCTTCTCAGTTTTGTAATAATAATACAGTAAAACATAACACAACAAACAACATAAATTAATAAAAATAATAGAATAATAAAATAAAATAAAAATAAAAATAAAAAAACATTGCCATCTTCACAGCCATTCCAGACAGTCCTGCAATCTTTCTTTAATTTTGACAGAGTTAATCAGTCTCGGTGGCATATTTGGTATTAATGGTCAGACTAAGCTAAGTGTTTGATGGTATGATTAGACATGGCATTAGAGGGGTCTAGGACAACTCTAGTTAGTGGTGCCATAGTTCGAATACAAAAACTTTTCACTAAGCAGGGTCAATACGTTAAGCCAGGTTTTACAGTGGTGAAGCAAGAACAAGCATATTATCAATAGCAAGGATAGGCACAGAAAAGCAAGCGATTCATAGATCCTATAAAGATTGCCTATATAAGGACTGATTTAAGCCACTACAGGGGCTGCCCGAGAATTCCTTTGGAATAGGCGTATTAACAAGACACTGAGAATTTTAAACATAGCAATCAGCCAACCGGGTCAAGACCCGATTTCATTACAAAGCAGCCTCATCTCATACCGTAATACATTTTACCCCTATTACAAAAAGAGTAGTCAGTTTGATTTGACAGTGTATGAGAGAGAGAGTCTCACCCCAGCGAAAGAGCATGTAGGTCCTCTTGCAGATTTTTATGAAAATATATATAATTTAGGCGTGAAGATATTATAATAAACTGCCAAGGCGGGTGTTGCAGACAATAAACTACAAGAGCATTGCAACCACTCAGTAAGCTTAGCGCGCCTAAAAACCCTCTCTGTCTGGCCTAGCGATATTGTAAACTTTTTTGAACCAGCAATATTAAACTACATCAGGGTTGTACGCTAGTGTGCTTATAGCCTTTTGCAAATTATGTAAAGCAAACCCTCCATGATTAATAGACAGGATTATGCTCAGTAAAGTACCATGCCAAGCACACCAAAGGTTATGTTGCCCCAGGTTGCTTATCTGAAAACAATACTGACCAAAATGTATGAAAAATAAAAAACAAAGAAAAATAAAAATTTAAGGGAGGGAGATTAGGGGCTCCTGTAGGGGACAAACCAAATACTGAAAATTAATGGGGTTAAGGTGTGATATAAAGTCTGCTGTCATTTTATAAATAAAAGGAAAATAAATAAAGACAACGTGAAACAACATAAGAGGCCAACAGGGCCAAAACAGTAACGGGAGGCATGAAACAGTAACAGCATACAGTAGTAGGCCAATAGGCTGGCTCCCTATCCATTGCTATGAAGTGAGATGCATACTGTTATAAGCCGTGTTAAATTCTTCTGACAATGTGCGATAGAAATAAATCAGGCTATAGTTAATGTTCCAATTGCAAAAAAGCCGATCAAAACAGTAGAAGTTTTTATTCAGCAACCATAGGAAACGGTTGGATTGGGAACCACTGGCATTAACCTATTCCCGCCCTGGTTAGAGCGAGCGATTCGTGGTGTGGATCTGATGGCCGGCTTAGCTGTTGTACATGAAGAGACTGCTCTGCTGCGCTGCGTTCACAGATGTCCCGTGTAGAGAAGCGTATCCCGCTGGTATAGACATCCCTCTCAATTAAAATGCCAGAGGAAGATCTACCTGAGATGGGAGTTATGTACATTAGGGTGTCCGTGGTGCAGTCCACAATCATAGAGGCCGGCTGCATACCAAGTTCAGAAGAAACTGACTGTAGTGAGATAGACATAAGCGGTGTCTCAGCAGTAAGTCGTCCTATATCTTGAGCAAGACTAGCGTTCTCCAGCGGAGTGAGAGTCCCAGCAACCCTTCCAGGGTCGCACGCCGGATCGGAAGACGAATGTAGGGGGGGCAGATCTTTTTCCTCTCGGTATGATGAGCGGTCGGCTAATTCCAAAGCAGGAGCGAGTGAGCAGTTCATGGAGATAGATCCATGTAAATAAGTACAGTACAGATTGTGCGGATTGCGATCTAAAGGGTAGGTTGGCATGTATATCGGGTTACTGCTTATAAAGTGAGGCTTCCCAGCCGCTTGTACCGCGTCCTGTAGCCTCTCAAAGCTCATGAGTATGCGATCCAGCGAAGGCTGTAGAATTGCAAGTATCTGCTCAGTCAATTCACACTTTGCATCCATTTCCCTGAAGCAGCGGTCCCGCAAATGATATGTACAAAGTCCCTCGTGGGTTCTATTTTTGTCAAATGACTTCCGTGGAAGAAAAGAGTGGTATATTTCTATCTGCTTGAGGTTCCCGGACAGCTTTCCTATCAAGGGAGATGCAGATGGCATAGAATGATGGCAATATAGTTTAGATTAGGGAAAGAGTTCTTCAGAGCAACAGAAGCTTGCAGCCATCTTCTAGAGCCGCCCACCGGAAGTCTCAGTAGGGACATTTTTATTGTAGCTATCCTCCCTAGCCATGAGATTTCCTTATGGTCCCATTTTAGCGTGAGCGCTTTAATATCTAAAATTAATTTATCAAAGTTCAAAGTTAGAGTAGTTTCTACATCTGCACTCAATTGGACTCCTAGGTGTTTTAGGTGGCTAGTGAACCACTGAAATTTGAAGCTTTGCTGAAGGTCTATGAGCTGGTCTTGGGGGATATTAATAGTATAAGCTTCAGTTTTAGACATATTAGTCTTGTAATAGCTGAGCCTGCCGAATTGTTCTGTCAGTTGGAAAACTGATGGGATAGAGGTATTTTTTCCTCTTGTGTGCCATACAGGGTCCCTGAAATCAGATTAGAATTTCAAATAGCTTGGGTAAATGGCTCCATTACTAGAGCAAATATCAGGGGGGATAAAGGGCATCCCTGCCTTGTATCATTAGTCATCGATATGTCAGGTGAACAAAAGCCCGTTCCTCTAATTTTGGCAAATGGCAAGGAGTAAAGTACTTTAATGGCTGAGATTACTGGAGGGGGAAAGTCGAAGACCTTAAAAACTTTCCAAAGGTACTCCCATCAAACCCTGTCAAAGGCCTTTTCTGCATCTAGGGACAGGGCCACTAATGGGACACCTCTCAAATTAGCACCTGTAAACACATTAAGTAGTCTCCTTGTGTTGTCCGGACCTTGCTGTCCTTTAGTGAAGCCAACCTGATCAACATCGATCGGGGGGGTAATAGATTAACTAGTCTATCTGCAAGTAGTTTTGAGTATATATAATTTGGTATCCACGTTTATCAGGGATATAGGTCTGTAGCTGCTACAAAACAATATATCCTTGTCTGTCTTTGGGATGGCTATGATAGAAGCTTCTAAACTTTCTTTCAGAATATAACCTTCAGACTTAATCTCGTTCAACACTAGGTGTTAAATTGGTGCAAGTTGTGGGCACATCTTTTTATATAAGAATCCCGGGAATCCATCTGGGCCAGGAGCCTTGTTGTTTTGCAGAATATTAATAGCAGCTACCCCTTCTTTCATGTGGAACGTTTCAAGAAGAGTATTTTTGGCCTGTTCAGTTAATGTGGGAAGGTTTATTTGTTCGAGAAAAATGGAAAAACAGACAACGTGGCTTCTTCTGGTTTCTCATTTTTGGCTATATTATAAAGATTATTATAAAAGTCTGCAAAAGCTTTTCCTATTTTAGCTGGTGCACACAATCTCTGGCCTTGGTGTTTAATGTAAGGAATTCTAGTTGTGACTTTTTGATTTTCCCTATTCGCTAGTAGTGAGTCTGCTTTATTGCTTTTGTAGTACATAAGTTGCTTGATTTTAGAAAGGGCATTTTGGATTCCTTAAGTTTCAAGTTCCTTAATCAGACCTCTCAGGCAGGAGATCTCCGCAGACCCAACCTGAATTGGGGCCTATTTAAGAGCTCCGCAGAATGAAATTCGCACTTTAGTTTGCCTAAGGGGGCACTTTTATTCTTCCTTAAAGAAGCGGCTTTAGAAATGCATACTCCTCTCATGTATGCCTTCAATGCAGCCCATCTAATATGGTGTGATGTCTGGCCCTCAATGTTTATCTGCAGGAACCCTTCGATTTCTTCTCTTAAGTTTAGTGTATAGGTAGGGTCATCCCATAGATACTTTGGGAGTTTTGAGGTGGTTTTCGCTGGAGGGAGTCCTATATAGGCTGAGCATATTGCCGCTTTAAAAAGTGACAGATATGAAAAATACATATGTCATGGTTCTTATACAAAACATTTCTTTAAACAGCCCTGATATATGTATTTTTCATATGTGTCCCTTCTTAAAGCGGCAATATGGTCACCCAAGTCCTATACCTTTGATCCTAAAAGAGACCGCATCATGAGCTGACCAAGAGAAAGTGTGACTTTTGGAGTCCTGGATCTCATTCAAGGTCCAGGAGTCCACAAAAAAATAATCAAGTCTTGAATAAGATCTGTTGAGATGCGTTAAGTATGAAATGTCTCTGGAATCCGGATGACATGAACGCCAGACATCATGCAAGGAGTGCTGGAATATTATGTTTCTGAACTTAGGGGCCGAAGATTTAGAGGAGTCTAGCTTTTTATTGGATTGTAGTCTCCTGACCATAAGCGGGTCCCATACGAGGTTGAAGTCACCTCCTAGAACCATGGTTCCTTGTTTTATTCTCTCTGCAAAGTTTAGGGCCTTCTTCAGAAACACTATCTGGCCCTGATTAGGGGTATATATGTTGACCAACATGTATACATGGTTGTTTAGTTTGCATATCAGAATAAGTAAGCGTCCTTCCCCATCTTGCTCAACATCTATTGGTTGGAAAGCTACCTTTTTGTTGATCAAGACAGACACCCCTCTACTTTTCTCATGGTAGGTGGAGCTATAGATCACTGGGAACTGTGGGAATTTAATTGTATGGGAGGTCACCCAATGGGTTTCCTGTAGGAAAACCACTTCAGTTTTCAAAGATTTTAGGAAATTTTGCAACAGACTTCTCTTATTGGGGAAGTTTAGTCCTTTAATGTTTAGTGTAGTGAAGTGTAGTGATGCTGGATGAGTCATTTTTTATAAAAAAAAAAAAAAAAAAAAAAGGAGGTAAGAAAGTTAGGCAGGAGGATATGACGGGTGAGGGAAATAGAGAAGCGTCAATTCAAAAATACAATAGAGAAATAGTGCAGATTAGGCAATGAAAGCCTCTTTGGTAGAGCCCCACTTGGGAACTTCAAATTATTATTAAGTCTCCAAAATTACAAGTATATAATTGAAAGGGGAATGGGTTTCAATATTATGCATTCAGGTGTTTACTTAGTAAATTTTGTTTATTGGGGGAGGAAGTAATCAGGTGGTATCTGCCAAAATACCGAATGGACACTATAGTGGCCAGGAATGCTAGAACTAAGCTAAAGCTTGATAGTAGAAGTAAATGTAAAAATTGTTTAAAATGATATGTTCTATCTGAATCATGAAAGACATGTTTTGGGTTTTGTGTCCCTTTAAAATCTTTAATAAAGGAAAATAAAAAATACAAATATTTTAATAAATATTTATTAGTTATTACTTTGCATGTGTTGTCCTAGTTCTGCTCCATTACTACACTTTGAAAAAACTTCTTTATGTCTATAATATTTCTGGGTCATCAACAAATTGTTGTTTACAACAATGTAGGATAAAGAATGTGGGATTTTTGTTGGTACAGCATAGTTGTACAAACACAAAACGCATTATTGGTTCACGGAAAAACAAAGCCCTATCACAATCTATTCTCAGCACTATGGAACTTTGCTGTACTAAACAAATACATTATACTAATACCTTTCAACAGGTTGTATTGAATTCAACACCTTAGGGCACTAGATGAAGTTCTAAAATGGTCTTTTTTTTACATATTTGAGAGTATTCCAAGATTTTTTGGAATAATTCTATTATGTTGCACATGTGCAATAAACTCTGAAATGGTCACAGACACAATTTTAGATTTATATATATGCATGTGGTTTAGATTCAGTAAACCTGTATTCCTCACTATTGTTGTACAAAACTTTCCATATGTATTTAATACGTGTGACCCCTTAATTAGGTACTAAATTCCCATATTAAATTAACACACATACAACATTTTTGGGGTATAAAGGCCGCAGCTTATTTATTAAACATTTTAACACAACAAATAAATACAAAACATCATAAATACAACTGGATTAATAACTACCCATGGGGCTTGCCAAATTACCATCACTTCTCCATCTTATTGTTAACCCGTCCACAATTTTTAACCCGTCTCCACAGGAGGTACCAAGCCACCAGCTACCACCCAAACCAGGCAAGCCCCCCGCCAATAGCTGCGACAAATTAATAAAACCAATCTGAACAAAAGGGGAGGGCGGGAAGGAGCTTCTTGTCACCTTCAGGTCCGGATGCAAAGAGGAGCAGCACTTCCTGTCTTCACCCCTTTAACTCCTCTGCACGCTCCACACCCCCAGCATCCACCTGGCTCCACTAGCCCTGCTACGGGGTCAAATTCTCCTCCCACTATGCGCTACTGGGGCCTGCTTGACCCCTTAATTAGGTAATACGTTCCCATATTAAATTAACACACATACAACATCTTCGGGGTATAAAGGCCGCAGCTTATTTATTAACAATTTTAACACAACAAATAAATACAAAACATCATAAATACAACTGGATTAATAACTACCCATGGGGCTTGCCAAATTACCATCACTTCTCCATTTTATTTTTAACCCGTCCACAATTCAACCTCTCCTGTCTCCACAGGAGGTACCAAGCCACAAGCTACAACCCAAACCAGGCAAGCCCCCCACCACAAGGACGGCTCACAGCCGGACACCGCCAACCATTAAGGCCTTTAATAACCCCTTCCTTTCAGAAAAAAACAACTACCAGATTTCCCCTGGAACGCAACGTGCTGTTTGGACACCCCCCACCTGACACTCACAAAGCTACTGAAGTTCGGATTCACTTTTATTCGAGAGGCATCCAGTTTGACTGGATCCCATGCAGACCTCCATGACACCCTAGGCTCTATCTCTGACCATATTAAAACTAAACCCAGAAACAGATCTAATAGTCTTGACAAATCCCTCTTTATTCTATCAATCAGCTCTTTCTGGGAAATGAAACCCAAATCATTTCCCCATGCATGAATCAACAACATATTGGGGGTTTAAATAATCTACCATACTCTATTACTTTAAGCAACACTTGGTCCCACCTTAATCCTCGCACCCCAAACCATTGGATGTGAACCACCTCACTATCTAGGCCCAGCTGACTGCCATTATCCTTAACTATTGCCGCCCTTCTGACACAGAAGATGTACAAATGTCCCACGATCCAGCACTCCATAGGACCTAAGAGAAAAACAAAAAACAGCACCTACAAAACTAGTTCCTGTCTAACATACAATTTAAACCTATCCAAAGCCCATCTACCAATCCCCTTAATCCTATCATCAGACATTCCACGCATTCTGGCCTCAATCGCAGCACCTATACGGAAGGAATGAGAACAAAATTCAATGGCATGGCAACCCCAATACAGTCATCACTTTTCTCATCACTGCCATAAATTGAAAATGAGACAGTGTCCCCATTCACATGGTCAGTAATGGGTCCCCACCAACCTGCCGAACCTGCATAAATTTCAAGTAAGATATAACAGGGCAACAGGTCCCCCCAATGGCCGACAGCTTGATCACCCTGCCCACACCAACTTGATCCGTCTTCGACTTCCGCAACCACAGGAAAAGCCTAATATCCTGAAGCTACACATCACCCACTTCAATACCCCCAATATCCCGCCTTGTGGCTCCTACAACCTCAGATACCCGGAAAGCGGCAAAAAAAGGCAAGCGCAAACGCTAAGCGGAAAAGGACTACTTCATAACTATCCACACATACGGTCGGCAGCGCATCAACCACCTTTTGTAACAAGGAAAATATTACGGGACGCTGTATGTCCCTGGAGCCCACCATCCTACAGAGACCTCTAGCCGACATTCTGACCAAAAAGGACCTCGTAATGTCCTCCCAACCCAGAAACTTGCACAAAAAGGCTAAAGCTACAAACCTCCACCTAACCACTGATCTAGAAACCTTCCCAAGCCCCCAAACTGACATAAACCTCAACAACACTTCTAGTTCTAGCCAAGCACGGGCCGTAAAAGGCCCCCCGCTCCATCGTACCACCTCCAACCACTCCAGACATACCTGCAGGTATGCCCTCTAAGTGCTTCCCGACAAAGCCAACCTCACCATTCTCGACTGTCCAGAAAGGCCACCTTCCACAGATCCTCCGGGCATCTCGCCCCCACCTTTTTCGCCTCTGGCGCCAGTTCCCGGAATCTGTCCCACTGAAAATAGGAAAGAGAGTCAGCAATGCCATTCAATTTTCCAGGTACATGCACCGCCCTAAACAACACATTGCACTTCAAACACTCCAAAACAAACAATCTGAGAAGAAAAACCATTGGTGGAGAAGAAGCAGTCAGGTTTGTTAATCTCCATTACCACCTCCATATTGTCTGTATGAAACTAAACCTTCCTATCTCGAATGCCCCAGTCAAATAATCAATGCAACCAATAGCAGAAACAGTTCTATGAATACCAAGTTCTTTGTTAGCCCCGCTTGCCACCAAGCTTTAGGCTAGGAATCCGAGCACCACTTACCCTCAAGGAATGCTCCAAAACCATGAGCCCCAGACGCATCCGTAAACAGCTGAACATCCGCCATACCCTGTTGAATTAAGGATTTACCATTGAACTCCTCCAAGAATTTGAGCCAAACCAGGTCCGCTGTCAATGGGATAGTCCACCGGATGTGGTGGATTGACTGTCACTCCGACCGTCGCCAATAAACATCTGCGGCAAAAACCCCTCCCAACCGCGACGATCCTACATGCGAAGTTCAACTTATCCAGCATCGACTGGACCTCCTTCAGCATCAGCCTACTCTTGGACAAGGCCTGCCTCAGAGTCTCCTGCAAGTCAACCACCTTCTCAAGCGGAAGGCTACATTCCATCCTCACCAAATCTATCTGGATACCCAGGAAACTTAATGACAGCACCGGACCATTCTTATCGCTCGCCACCAGAATCCCAAACTCCCTTGCTACACTTTCAAAGGTCCCATCAACTCCTCACAAATCCAGGATCCCGGGGAGCCAACAAACAAAAAATCGTCCAAATAGTGGACTAACGAGCTGACCCCAGAAACTTGCCTAACAACCCACTCAACAACTAAACTTCTAAAAATAAGAACAGGAAATAGAACACCCCATGGGCAGACATAGATCCACAAAATACTCCCCTTCAAAAACATACACCCCAACAAATGGTGACAAGCCGGATGAACTGGGAGCAACCTGAAAGCAGATTCGATATCAAACTTGGCCAGTAAGGCCCCCCGGCCAGCCCTATTCACCAAGTCCACTGCATCGTCAAATGAGGCATACCGCACTGCTGCCACTTCCGGATCAATCCCATCATTTACCAAACCTCCCTTCGGATATGAAAAATGATGGATAATCCAGAACTGGCCAGGCACCTTTTTGAGAACCACCCCAAGAGGTGACAACCTAAGTTTGGGCAACGGGAATTTCCGGAACTGGCAGCCATTCAACCCAAACTCACCTATTTAGCTAACTTGTCCCTCAGCACCCCCGGAAAGTCCCTTGTAAACTTTCCCAGGAGCCGGACTCCCCACCTGCTGCCCAAACGGAATTCAAAAGCCTGAGCTGAATCCCGTTAAGAGCAACTCTGCATCCCCTCTTTTACCCCTCACCTTAGTGTACTGCTCTAGCCACGGCACCATCTTTTTGACACCCATCTCCCCTGGTTTAGCTTCGACCCTGTCCTTTCTAAAACATTTTGCTTATGAATGGTCACCTCCGCAACCTGAACATTCATGTTTATATTTGCATGAGGAACCGAATCGGCATTGACTGGAAACTGGAAGCAAAGCTCTTTCCGAATGTCCACCGCTGCACAATTTCCAGCATTGCCCCCCACGCTGGACCCGCTGAAACAAAAGGGCTGCCCCCGAAATGGGGTCATGATCACCAAACCAGATCCCCATATCTTTCTTGTCCCATCTCATGTCAGACCGGAAAGCAATTATTTGCCGAAACTGCTCATCGTACCGCCACCAGGCCATGTTCCTATACGTCTGATAAGCCACAGAAATCTCGTCCAAATAGCAGAACAATGCCGAGCCCTGATCCGGATACTTCTCGGTCATCACACTCGCAAATATGCAAAATGCCCTGGACCAATTTCCAAATGTCTTAGGCAATTTGCGATACCGCTTCTTCCTCTCCTCTTCTTCTTTCTTTGCCGAATCCCCTTTTGCATCCTCCTTCACTTCCAAGAATTGGTCCAACGGAAGGAGGGAGAATAATTCCAAAAAACTCCCTTTTCCAATTTTTTTCTTTCACCTCGTTCATCAGCTGAAGGCCAATCGGGCCGTTGGAACAGAAGCATGGCCTCCTAAAGGCATCTTCTGACACCTTCAACGTACCTGGTACTGCCCAGCCCGGGGGACCCACCCTCTCAGCCGTTCCCAAAGACTGCTCCACCTGTGCCACCAGATCCTTGAGTCCCTTCAACAACACGTTCTGAACACCATCCACACCTACACTCTGTTTGGCATTATTCCCCCCGCCTGCATAGGCACCTCACCTGTTCTCTTATGCGCCGTCTCATCTCCCGAATGCTGCTCCACCGGCCTCCCAGTTTCCTGCACCACTGGAACACTCTCTGTTCCTCTTCCCCTAACCGATGGATCCTGCTGCCTCTCTGGCGAACGCCTCCCTGGAGTAATGCCTCCTGTCACTGCTCCTGCCTCTCGAGTTCCTTTCGATCCGCGCCCAAGTAGGTGAATAATGATCAATTCCCACCCCTCTCCTGGAAACCAGGGAACGGGATCTGTCTCTCGGACATCCTGAAGTCAGCCTGCTGGTGCCAGACACCCTTCTCTGCCGGTCTCTCTCAACCTGTACGGGAACAACAGAAACAGAACCAGTAATAACACCATCCCGAGCACTGACCCTAAAATCCCCACTCCTCCCTCCAGATGATGTCCCCACTTCCCTCCTCTTCCAAATCCCCCTAGGAGATTGAATTCAAAAGCTGCGCCAGAGTATCTAAGCCCTCTACCTGGCCAGCCATCAACCCTCTGGTGCTGCTCGACACTCCAAGCCCCTCCTTGTGGAAATCTCTAAGGAAGTCCTGCAGGACTATGGAATCCCTGTCTATCTCCTGCCGTCAAGGACTACCCCTCCATATGCTCCAATCGGATCCTCTCCATCTGGCGTGGGTACAACTAAAATAACAGGAGGGTCAGAGCCAAAACACAATTCCCCTAATCCCACCCCCCTAAAGCTCCCCCCAAGCACCACAAAACACCAAGTCCTCCCCCACCCAAATAGGTTGGGGATACCCAAGAACAGGAAAGGGGGAGGAAAGGGGGGAGAGCGAGGGGGAGAGTGGAGAAGCAGGGGAGAGGGGAGGAGGAGGAGTGTTGGAAGAGACAGGAGCAAAAAAGCACATACCCACATCAAGCCCCACTACCTGCGCATTCCCGCTTTTTTTTTATGGAGGCCCTCCACAAAGGTTATACTGAAATCCCTCCCAACCAGCTCACCACGCTAGCCCCCCCCATTAACAGCCACCCTAAAGGGGATCCCTTGTGTCACTAACCCGGCAACCCTAATACTATACAGGTATGCACCTGCTTATACCCCGCTACCTAAGGGCTGCTGTATGAGGATGCCAGCTAACTGCCCACCCCTAATCCCCCTGCCAAATCACTGTACATGCCTCTTATTTCCCGAGGCTAACCCCCTTTCCCCTTCCCCAACCACGTTCTGTGGCCCCAAATTATTTTAAATAGCGGGTGTGTTATACCTCTCCACCATGCAGACAAACATCCAGTGGCTTTGAAGCCACTCCTACCGCCACACACTCTGCCCTTAACATAGCACCCCATCTTCGATAGCTCCATGGCCTACCTTCATCCACCGACAGAACCTCCACAGGAACTGCTGGCACTGCCCTCCTCGACCTGGTCGCATTGGCCATGCCCACTCTTTCGTCATCTTATGGCACTGCTCTGCTGACTCCCCAGGTCTGGATACTGCTGTTCTGCTCCCTGGGTGGCTCTTTTCTGACCGCACTGCTCCGCAGCCGGCCGTCCACTTGCCTTCCCTCTGCCGGTGCCAGCCGATGGACATCCTCTCGTTGCCGACACCTCTGGACTCAGTCTCTCTGGCGGCCTGGAACGCCTAGCCCTAGGCCGGCTTTCCACCTCCTCCATTTGCTCCTCACCGCCTGGGACCACACCGGCCACCTGCAGCTGGGCCAACAACCACTCTCGCCTGTGCTCCCTGGCAACAACTGCAGCCGCCGTCATCGGCTCCTGAAGAATCTCCATGGGGCCTGTATACATGTCCGGAGGTGATGAAGTGGGAAGGAGTAACAAGCTTCTTCCCACCGTCAGGTCTGGATGCAAAGTGGAGCAGCACTTCCTGTCTTCACTCCTTTAACTCCTCTGCACGCTCCACCCCACCTGGCTCAACTTGCCCTGCTACGGGGTAAAATGCCCCTCACACTATATGCTATTGGGGCCTGCTATATCAGAAATTACAAGTGCAATATCTAGAAATGTTTGTGATTTCCAGTTACAGTAATTCTGTCTTTTTAAACAGGGTTTTAATCAGCAATCGCCTCATCGGGATCTTGAGTTAAGCTTATACCGTTTCATCTTTTGATCTTTTGAGCAGGTTTTTATAAAAATTAGAGCCAAAAAAAGCGTGTTATGAATATCTATAACCTTGCTTTACCAACTATTTGTAATAGAAATTCTGCAAAGACAACCCTTGTTCTGTACAGTAAGGTTGGGAGTTAAAATTGTCACAATTTACAGTATGAGATCTGTTAAAATCCCATTGTAGACAAATCTCACCAAACTAATAAAGTTTTTTTTTTATTTTGTCTTTAGGAATTAAATTACGTGGGTCTCATTGACAGCATCAGGACTGCAGTATTTTGACATGCCCCAGGCAGTAATGCATGCAGTAATAGCATAGTCTTTCTTCTGTTGGCTAGAGCTGTGCCATTAGAGGGCTAAAAACGCCTTAGGTTTAGGACACTTTTTCTGCAGGGTATGACGCTGTTGTTAAGGGATTAATCATGGATAGTTATTCTCCAAAACTATAGAGATATTAATATTATCTGTATAAAGTGCATGTATGTTTGTAAGGGTATTGATTTTGCTATTTTTTATTATTGAACTGTTATTTTTTTATTTTAATTGATTGAGCAGGTAGCTTGTGTATCTGATGATGTCAGCAGTAATTTCAGTGTTCCATTGCACAAAGCCAATGTTACAGTCCCAAATTACTGGATCTGTGGTTTATCAAGTCTCTTTTAGTTGCGTAGTTAGCTGAAGTGACAAATGGCCCTGTAAATGTGTGTCATTCATCAGCCTGATGAAACAGCCTGTGTGCTGAGAAACGCGTCGCTTGTTTTTATTGTTTTACCAAGTAAAGTACTAATCTGTTTTATAAACACTTGCTATTGTGTATCATTTGGACCTATTCTGGTCCCCTGGATTTTTTGCTGATTGTCTCCTGTGAGAACCTGCCATAGTCTGTTGGGTGACTGTATTGATCCCTTCCTGCCTGATTAGCATCAATGGAGATGCTTTACCAAATGTGAGTATATTTTCAAGTATATACAACATTATCTTCTGGTTCAAAACTGTACTAGGCCATATAGGCACCTTTTTGTCTGCTTGTTTTTCTATCACAGAAACACACCACTCTGTTCAAGAGGTCGGTCTGCTGGGTGACTGTGATTGATCCCAGACTGCTTCTGTTGCACTAACTGGAGTGCTTCCTAAATTGTGAGTTTACATTGGCACCATTAAATCACATCCACTCTGTTGAACAAACAATATTGGGCCATGTGGCGCATCTGTCTTTCTTATGTCTTATAGATCATCTTCTTAGGATCCCGGCCGGATTCTCTACAGATTGCTGCCTTGATATCTTCTATTTACCTCTCAGAGACTTTTTTTTTAATTGATTTAAATTGCTCTTACGACTTTTATGAATTGTTTCATTTTGCTGCACTAATTGTTATATTTTATTTTATATCACTTAATATTTATTTTATTTTATATCACTTAATTTTTATCACTTATGATCTGATTGTTTGCAATTTGTATTTAATATAATCATTTCACATCATAGTTACACCCAAATAATTTAGGGCGCCCCCTATCTTATAGGACATAAAATAATGACATTTTTAAAGACTGGGAATACAGCACTCTTTTTAAAAAACAACAAAACACTACGGTCGTCGTAGAAACTTATATGCTTGTCAGATCTTCCGATCACATAGGCACCAATCTTGGAACGAGAAACATTCATCCGCTGTGTTCAAAGTAACATCGGTTTTACCTTTGTGGCATGCTCATCTACTTTCCATTACAGTCTCCAAGACATACAGGTGATTGCCAATGGTACACGGAACTTGAAAACTTTGTCGCGCTGCAAGGCTCAGCAGCAAGCTCCGACAGCTCCAACAGCCAATATATTCACAGGAATAAATCCTAAACATTTTTACACGATCTCTGATGTGCCATGTTGCTGAAGACGTCACATGCAAAGCTGTAAAATGCATCCTTTGATTGGATTATGCGTTTACGCGATCTCGGATGTGCCATGTTGCTTAAGACGTCACATGCAAAGCTGTAAAATGCATGCTTTGATTGGATGACATTTTTACGCGCTCTCGGATGCGCCATGTTGCTTAAGACATCACATGCAAAGCTGTAAAATGCATGCTTTGATTGGATGACGTTTTTACGCAATCTCGGATGCACCATGTTGCTTAAGACGTCACATGCAAAGCTGTAAAATGCGTCCTTTGATTGGATGACGTTTTTACGCGATCTCGGATGCGTCATGTTGCTTAAGACGTCACATGCAAAGCTGTAAAATCCATCCTTTGATTCGATGATGTTTTTACGTGATCTCGGCTGCACCATGTTACTTAAGACATCATATGCCAAAGTATTAAATCCGTCTGATTGGATTACGTTATCCCACAATATTTGATTTTTCACGTAACCCACGTTTGCGAGTTTAAAACCATGGATTGTGTGAATCATGTAAATTGTTGAACCATAGCTAATAAAGAACACAAAAATATCTTTTGATGGCTGTCTCATTGATGAAACGAATGAAGGCAATATGTTTTTCATGTAGAATAAATTTTTAAGGCAAGTGCAATTCCATGAATATACTCCATCTTGTTTAATATGTTTGTCAATAATATTTTCAATTTACAAAATAATGAATGTGTTGAGTTGAATTTTCTACATATATAATTCCTAAAGATGCGCTTTTGTATTTGAATGAAATAATCAATATGCATTTACCTTTATCATATGATAAATATATGAGATGTCTATTTATTCTAGATGTTATGTCCTGATATTTTTTCTCAACTTAAATGCTCAGTATCGTGTCATTTATGGCTTCCACATTGTTGATCTTTAAATATAGTCCTGTGAGCAAATAGTTCTAATGTAACTCTTAAAAGGACATGAAACCAGAATTTTCTTTTTTTATTTCACATACATTTTTAACCCAGTGTGCAATTATCTTCTATTCTCAAATGTGCTTCAGTCTCTTGGTATAATGTGTTGAATGAGCATCAATACACTACTATATTTTAAGTAAATACATGGGTGAGTCAATGACAATCGGTAGGTATATGCAGCCACCAATCAGCAGAGCAGTCCTAGATAAACCTTTCTGCAAAGGATAACAATATAATCAAAGAATGTGAGTAAGTGTGAATGTTGTTTAAAATGTTAGACTCTCTCAAAATCATGTAAGTAAATGTTCTGCTTTCATACAACTTCTAAATGAAATATCTTTCTTAAAAAATTCAAACACTATAATGTAGCTTTTAAAAAATACACTTTATTTAAAGGGGCAGTCTACACCAGAATTGTTATTGTTTGAAAAGATAGATAATCCCTTTATTACCCATTCCCTAGTTTTGTATAACCAACACAATAATATAAATACACTTTTTACCCCTGTGATTACCTTGTATCTAAGCCTCTGCAAACTGCCCCCTTATTTCAGTTCTTTTGACAGACTTGCATTTTAGCCAATCAGAACTGGCTCACTCGAACTCCACGTGCATGAGCACAGTGTTATCTATATGACAAACGTGAACTAACACCCTCTAGTTGTGAAAAACTGTCAAAATGCCCTGAAAGAAGAGGCGGCCTTCAAGGGCTTTGAAATTAGCATATGAACCTCCTAGTTATAGCTTTCAACTAAGAATACCAAGAGTTCAAAGCAAAATTGGTGATAAAAGTAAATTGGAAAATTGTTTAAAATTACATTCTCTATCTGAATCATGAAAGTTTATTTTGGACTAGACTGTCCCTTTAACACGTTGAGATAAATATGGCATACAGACTTAGTATCCTATTCAAAATTTGTCTTGTTTTAACAAGTACCTGTAGATATACCAACAAGCCCTAAGGATTAGTATATGTTAGCATATGTTATTGTAAAAAGGGGCAGTCAAGTCAAGCAAAACATTAATGATTTAAAGATGAAAAAATGCAATTTTCTTCAAATTTCTCTTAAACTTTTATCCCCAATTTATCTTTGTTCTCTTGGTGTTCATATTTGAAAGCTAAACCTAGGCGGTTCATCTGCTCATTTCTTAGACCTTAAAGAGTGAATCTAATCTGAATGCATTTTGACCACTAGAGGGCATTAGTTAATGTGTTTCATATAGAAAACATTGAGCTCATGCAGTATAGTTACCCTGGAGTGATCACTGATTGGCTGAAATGCAGGTCTGTCAAAAGAACAGAAATAAGGGGTCATTTTGCAGAGGCATAGATACAAGGTTAATCACAGAAGTAAAATGTTTATTTCTATAACAGTCTTGTTATTCAAAACTTGATAATGCTTTTGAAAGAGTTTTCTTTGTAACCAACAATAATTCATTTTATGACTGTCCCTTTAAGCTGTGTTGTTGGCATCAAAAACAGAATTTATGTTTACCGGATAAATTTCTTTCTCCTACGGTGTATCCGGTCCACGGCTTCATCCTTACTTGTGGGATATTCTCTTCCCCTACAGGAAGTGGCAAAGAGAGCACACAGCAGAGCTGTCCATATAGCTCCCCTCAGGCTCCGCCCCCCCAGTCATTCGACCGACGGTTAGGAGAAAAAGGAGAACCATAAGGTGCAGTGGTGACTGTAGTTTACAAAAAATAAATTTAAACCTGACCAAAATGCCAGGGCGGGCCGTGGACCGGATACACCGTAGGAGAAAGAAATTTATCAGGTAAACATAAATTCTGTTTTCTCCTACATTGGTGTATCCGGTCCACGGCTTCATCCTTACTTGTGGGAACCAATACCAAAGCTTTAGGACACGGATGAAGGGAGGGAACAAGTCAGGTAACCTAAACGGAAGGCACCACTGCTTGCAAAACCTTTCTCCCAAAAATAGCCTCCGAAGAAGCAAAAGTAATGAATTTGTAAAATTTGACAAACGTATGCAGTGAAGACCAAGTCGCTGCCTTACAAATCTGTTCAACAGAAGCCTCATTCTGGGAAGCCCATGTGGAAGCCACAGCTCTAGTAGAGTGAGCTGTAATTCGTTCAGGAGGCTGCCTTCCAGCAGTCTCATAAGCCAACCGGATGATGCTTTTCAGCCAGAAAGACAGAGAGGTTGCAGTCGCCTTTTGACTTCTCCTCTTGCCAGAATAGACGATAAACAAGGACGATGTTTGTCTGAAGTCTTTAGTTGCTTTTAGATAAAACTTTAAAGCACGAAACCCCATCAAGATGGTGTAACAGACGTTCCTTGTTAGAAACTGGATTAGGACACAGAGAAGGAACAACTATTTCCTGGTTGATATTCTTATTGGAAACCACTTTTGGAAGAAAACCAGGTTTGGTACGTAAAACGACCTTATCTGTATGAAACACCAGATAGGGTGAATTACACTGCAAAGCAGAAAATTCAGAAACTCTTCTCGCAGAAGAAATAGCTACAAAAAAACAAAACTTTCCAAGATAGTAACTTAATATCTATGGAATGTAGAGGTTCAAACGGAACCCCTTGAAGAACTGAAAGAACTAAATTTAGACTCCATGGAGGAGCCACAGGTCTGTAGACAGGCTTGATTCTGACTAAAGCCTGTACAAACCCTGAATATCTGGCATGGCTGCCAGACGCTTGTGTAACCAAACAGACAGAGCAGATATCTGTCCCTTAAAAGAACTAGCTGACAGACCTTTCTCCAATCCTTCTTGGAGAAAAGATAGTATCCTTGGAATCCTAATCTTACTCCATGAGTAACCCTTGGATTCGCACCAGCAAAGATATTTCCGCCATATCTTATGGTAAATTTTCCTGGTGACATATTCACCAGGTCTGCATACCAAGTCCTACCAAAGCCTTCTCCTGCTTGATCCTGGCTACTAGCCGTGGGAGAAGGGGAAACGGTGGAAAGACATAAGTTAGATTGAACGACCAAGGCGCTACTAAGGTATCTACCAATGTCGCCTTGGGATCCCTGGACCTGGACCCGTAACGTGTAGCTTTGAAGTTCTGACGTGACGCCATCAGATCCAGATCTGTAATGCCCCATAGCTGGGTCAGCTGAGCAAAAATCCTCCGGGTGGAGTTCCCACTCCCCCGGATGGAAAGTCTGAAGACTCAGATAATCCGCTTCCCAGTTGTCCACTCCTGGGATGTGAATTGCTGATAGATGGCAGAAGTGATCCTCTGCCCATTTGATGATCTTGGATACCTCCCTCATCGCCAGGGAACTCCTTGTTCCCCCCTGATGATTGATGTACGCAACAGTCGTCAAGTTGTTCGACTGAAAACTGATGAATTTGGCCTCCGCTAGTTGAGGCCATGCCTGGAGCGCATTGAATATCGCTCTCAATTCCAAAATGTTTATCGGGAGAAGAAATTCTTCCCGAGACCATAGACCCTGAACCTTCAGGGACTTCCAGACCGTGCCCCAGCCTAAGAGGCTGGCGTCGGTCGTGACAATGATCCACTTCGGTTTTCGGAAACTCATTCCCTGAGACAGGTGATCCTGAGACAACCACCAGAGGAGTGAGTCTCTGGTTTGCTGGTCCATCTGAATCTGGGGAGAAAAATCTGCATAATCCCCATTTCATTGTTTGAGCATGCACAGTTGCAATGGTCTTAAATGAATTCGAGCAAAAGGAACCACGTCCATTGCCGCAACCATTAGTCCTGTTACCTCCATGCACTGAGCTATGGAGGGTTGAGGAATGGATTGAAGAACTCGACCAGTGTTCAAAAGTTTTAGTTTCCTGACCTCTGTCAGAAAGATTTTCATTTCTACCGAGTCTATTATTGTTCCCAGGAAGGGAACCCTTGTGAACGGGGTCAGAGAACTTTTTTCTATGTTCACCTTCCACCCGTGAGACCTTAGAAAGGCTAGAACAATGTCCGTATGAGCCCTTGCTTTGTGAAAAGACGACACCTGTATTAAATGTCGTCTAGTTAAGGTGCTACTGCAATGCCCCTTGGCCTTAGCACCGCTAGAAGGGACCCTAGCACCTTTGTGAAAATTCTCTGAGCAGTGGCCAATCTGAAGGGAAGAGCCACGAACTGGTAATCCGAATGGTTTCCATTTGGAATGATGGAACTCTGAGTAATTGGTCTAGGATATTTAAATCCAGAATTGGCCTGAAAGTTCCTTCCTTTTTGGGAACTTCAAACAGGTTTGAGTAAAATCCCAGTCCTTGTTCTGCTGTTGGAACTGGGTTTATCACTCCCATTTTTAAAAAGGTACTCTAGGCAATGTAAGAATGCCTGTCTCTCTATCTGGTCTAAAGATAAGCGAGACAAGTGGAACCTTCCCCTTGGAGGAAGGTCCTTGAATTCTAGAAGATACCCGAGAGACAATTTCTAGTGCCCAGGGGTCCGGAACATCTCTTGCCCAGGCCTGAGCAAAGAGAGAAAATCTGCCCCCTACTAGATCCGGTCCCGGATCGGGGGCTACCCCTTCATGCTGTCTTGGTAGCAGCAGCAGGTTTTTTGGCCTGTTTACCCTTGTTCCAGCCTTGCAATGGTTTCCATGCTGGTTTGGGCTGGGGTGCGTTACCCTCTTGCCTAGTGGCTGTAGAGGTAGAAGCCGGTTCGTTCCTGAAATTGCGAAAGGAACGAAAATTGGACTTATTTTTAACTTTGAAAGGTCTATCCTGTGGAAGGGCATGGCCCTTTCCCCCAGTGATATCTGAAATAATTTCTTTCAACTCTGGCCCGAATAGGGTCTTACCTTGAAAGGAATATTAAACAATTTTGTTTTGGACGACACATCCGCCGACCACGATTTTAGTCAAAGCGCTCTACGCGCCACTATTGCGAAACCAGAATTTTTCGCCGCTAATTTAGCTAACTGAAAAGCGGCATCTGTAATGAAAGAATTAGCCAACTTCAGGGCGTGAATTCTATCCATGACTTCATCCTAAGAAGTCTCCTTCTGGAGCAAGTTTTCTAATTCCTCAAACCAAAAAGCAGCTGCAGTGGTTACAGGAATAATGCAAGAAATTGGTTGAAGAAGAAAACCTTGTTGAACAAAAATTTTCTTAAATAAACCTTCTAATTTTTTATCCATAGGATCTTTGAAAGCGCCACTGTCTTCTATTGGTATAGTTGTGCGCTTAGCTAGCTTTGAAACTGCCCCCTCTACCTTAGGGACCGTTTGCCATGCGTCCCTTCTGGGGTCAACAATGGGGAACATTTTCTTAAATATAGGAGGGGGAACAAAAGGTACACCTGGTTTCTCCCACTCCTTATTCACTATATCCGCCATCCTCTGAGGTATCGGAAACGCATCAGTGTGTACTGGGACCTCTAAGAATTTATCCATTTTACACAATTTTTCTGGGACCACCAAAGGGTCACAATCATCAAGAGTAGCCAGGACCTCCTTAAGTAGAGCGCAGAAGTGTTCTAGCTTAAATTTAAATGCTATGGTATCAGGCTCTGCCTGCTGAGAAACTTTTCCTGTGTCAGAAATTTCTCCCTCAGACAAGCCCTCCCTCACCGCCAAGTCAGATTGATGTGAGGGCACTACAGATAAATTATCCTCTGCGTCTACTTGCTCATTTTCTGTATTTAAAACTGAGCAATCACGCTTCCTAGGAAAGCTGGCAGTTTGGATAAAAATGCTGCGATAGAATTACCCATTACTGCTGCTAACTGTTGCATAGTAATCGCAATTGGTGCGCTAGATGTACTGGGCATCGCCTGCGCGGGCATAGCTGGTTTTGACACAGAAGGAGAGGAAAGCAAGCTATTTTCACTACCTTCAGCTAAAGAATCATCTTGGGCTATATTTTTAAGTGTGATTGTACTGTCCTTAAGCTGTTTGGACGCTATGGCACACTTCACACATAAATTTAATGGGGGAACCACCTTGGCCTTTGGACATACAGAACATAGGCTATCTGAAGACTCAGACATGTTTAACAGACTTAAACAGAACTATAATGCAATAAAAATTATTTTTGACAAAAACGTTACTGTCTCTTTAAATAATTAAAAAAAAAAAACTTTTTTACTGAAATATCAAAAAACCATGAAATAAACATCCGATTTTAATGAAATTTTCACCACAGAGTCTTAATGCTTTGAAAAGATTGCACACAAATTTTCAGATCAATTAACCCCTTAATGCACACTTTTTTACTGAAACATCAAAAAAACCATGAAATAAACATCCAATTTTAATGAAATTTTCACCACAGAGTCTTAATGCTTTGAAAAGATTGCACACAAATTTTCAGATCAAATAACCCCTTAATGCCCAAACCAGAGTTAATAACAGTTATTAACCAGTTAACACACTACAGTACTAGAAACAGCTTTCACTGTAGCCTTTTACCTTCATTAGGGATTATTTTAGCAGGAAATAAGCCTCCCTGGAGTCTTTTATGATGCCTCTTGACTCCCCACATGAAGATGCATGGATTGCCTAGGCAAAAACAACTGCACAATTTAGGCCTAAAAATTAGGCCTCCTCCCTCTTCATTCTAGAGTGGAGGGGCCTTTCTGACTAGATTTAGGTGTCCAAATAAGTGCCAGGCTGAAATTAAACCCCAAAAGTGTTTTAAAGTCTGAAAAAACACCTTATTTATAGTGAAAAACATGCTAAAAAGCAATCGATTTTAAAGCCCACAATAGTGTCAACCAGCATAGAGCCCTAAATATAAGACATCATTTTTTTTTTTTATACAGAGTCTATTAGAAAAAAAAAATGGCTTAGCAATCCCAGAGGGAATTTCTGAAAGTCTTCTAGCATTACATGGTCTTGTTAGAAAAATGACTAATCATACCTGAAGCAGTTAAGCCTGCAAACTGTTCCCCCCAACTGATGTTCTCTGGTTAACAGTCCTGCGTGGGAACAGCAATGGATTTTAGTTACTGGTGCTAAAATAATACTCCTCTCAACAGAAATCTTCATCACTTTCTGCTGTAGAGTAAATAGTACAAACCGGCACTATTTTAAAATAACAAACTCTTGATAGAAGAAATAAAAAACTACAACTAACACCACATACTCTTTACCACCCCCGTGGAGATGCTACTTGTTCAGAGCGGCAAAGAGAATGACTGGGGGGGCGGAGCCTGAGGGGAGCTATATGGACAGCTCTGCTGTGTGCTCTCTTTGCCACTTCCTGTAGGGGAAGAGAATATCCCACAAGTAAGGATGAAGCCGTGGACCGGATACACCAATGTAGGAGAAACAGTGATTTGCCATCATGTATAATTTTAATGTTAATTTTATTTGAGATAAGGAGAACAGTTTGGACATCACATCGCAAAAATCAACAAGGACAGCATGTGATGATGTGGTCTCCACACACTTGTAAAACACACTCTGCAAACAATCTGCCTCCATGGACCCGGTCCCATAGAACGCTATTATACACAGAGTGTGCTCCACAAGTGTAAGAAGACCACATTATCACATACCTATCCTTTTCACATGAAATAAATACAAATATATACAAAATTACTTCCTCTTCCTTTCCTTCTTCCCACGAGACTGAGGCTGTGGGGGGCAACTGCCCCCTCCGACGAGTTCTCATAGGAGATGTTTGGGGAAGAGGGGGAGGAGGAGTACTGAGAGTGGTATAAAACTTAGAGCTCTCAGTTAGGGTCTATATATTACATAGCGGTGACTGTTGTACCCTATGGTTTTATATTGTATTTTATTAAAAGTGGATTTTATACTTTCACTTGACTGAGCGCCTGAGTTTCTACCTTGGGGAGATGCCCCAAACAGAGGTGTGCAGAAGCCAAGGATAAGTAAGCTGGGACACTGATAGATCCCAGTAGATGTTACTAAGCACAATTGGGTGCTGCTTCCATTGTGAGCAACTGCCTTACATTTTGTTTGATTGTACACTGTGTAAACTATATTACACCAGGAGGCGCCCTTCTTTCTTGTGTTCCCACAGAACTGTTAAACTGAAATGTCACTGACCTGTATGTATTCAAGCTCTAAGAAAAAAAGTCTGCTCACTGCTCAACATAGAGCCAGGGGGTGGAATATGTGCTATGCACTGCAGGCAGGGAGAACATATACCCCTTTAAAAATATTTAAAGGGGTATAGGTTATGTGATTTTAAATATTTTTTTGAAATCTCAGATTTTATGAGAAAGAAAATGAGGTTTATTGTATGCTCAACACTAGTATATTTAACTATCTCAGCAATTTTAATTAAAAAATTATTCTTAATTTGGGTAAACTGTCATTTTAATTCATGCCCAAAATGTATTCTATATGCAGCTGACTTACTCCATCTGATATGGAACTGCCTTATAATTACACAATTCTGGCTAAAACTGGAATACTGGCTTAGTAAGTTATAGAATAGACCAAATACTGTTTATGTATAAGGGTAAATAGATAGGACAAGAAGGGGCATGTATAAATGTGGCTATTCTATCAGCTAGAAACATAATATACAAAAGTTGGAAAAATAAGTAGAAACCTAAATTTGAAGATTGGAAGAAATGTATTATGAAACAGCTGATTATAGAACAATACGACAATCCAGTACATAACGAATATGAAATTAATACATTTTTTAGAAAATGGTTAATTTTTATTAAGGCTTTCCCTGAGTCATTATTGCAAAAGCAAATACTTTACCCAATTAGAAACAAACCTTACAGTGGGGTGATTTTTACAACAAATGTGGAGATGACTTTTTTTTCTTTTTGTAAATAAAGTTAAAAGGAAGTCCAAATCTTGGATATGAATTTAAGTTTTGAAAATTTGTGTACACACGATTGTTTTTTTAGTTTTTTTTTAAACATGAGTTGTAATACTGCACTTGGATGTTTATTTTCTAACGGCTTTACGGATTACGAGTTTTGCGTTATGAGGGGTGCGGTGCTAACTTGCACGTTATTGTCACCGCTCACTTCCCTACAGCGCTGGTATTACAGGTTTTTATAAACCCGGCGTTATCAGGCAAGAAGTGAGCGTAGAGCAAAACTGTGCTCCATAACGCACTCCAATACCAGTGCTGCTAAAAGCAGCGGTGAGCTGGTTTTACGTGCTTGTGCATGATTTACCCATAGACATCAATGGGGAGAGCCGGCTGAAAAAAGCCTAACACCTGCAATAAAGCAGCGTAAAGCTCAGTAACGCAGTCCCATTGACTCCTATGGGAAAACAATATTTATGTTTACACCTAACACCCTAACATGAACCCCGAGTCTAAACACCCCTAATCTTACACTTATTAACCAATAATCTGCCGCCCCCGACATCGCCGACACCCACATTATACTTATTAACCCCTAATTTGCCACTCCGGACATCGCCACCACAATAATAAACATATTAACCCCTAAACCGCCACACTCCCGCATCACAAACACTAGTTAAATATTATTATCCCCTAATCTGCCGCCCCTAACATCGCCGCCACCTACCTACGTTTATTAACCCCTAATCTATTGCCCCCAAAGTTGCCGCCTCTATACTAAATTTATTAACCCCTAGACCTAAGTCTAACCCTAACACCCCCTAAATTAAATATAATTAAAATAAATCTAAATCAAACCTACAATTAATAACTAAATCATTCCTATTGAAAACTAAATACTTACCTATAAAATAAACCCTAAGCTAGCTACAATATAACTAATAGTTACATTGTAGCTAGCTTAGGTTTTATTTTTATTTCACAGGCAAGTTTGTATTTATTTTAACTAGGTAGACTAGTTACTAAATAGTTATTAACTATTTACTAACTACCTAGCTAAAATAAATACAAATTTACCTGTAAAATAAAACCTAACCTGCCTTACACTTACACCTAACCTTAAACTACAATTAAATACAATTACCTAAATTAAATACAATTACCTAAATTACACAAAAAAAACACTCAATTACACAACATAAAAAACAAATTACAAGATATTTAAACTAATTACACCTAATCTAATAGCCCTATAAAAATAATAAAGCCCTCCCAAAGTAAAAAAAACCCTAGCCTAAACTAAACTACCAATAGCCCTTAAAAGGGCCTTTTGCAGGGCATTGCCCCAAAGAAATCAGCTCTTTTACCTGTAAAAAAACAAACAAACAACCCCCCCAACAGTAAAACCCACCACCCACACAACCAACCCCCCAAATAAAAACCTAATTAAAAAAACCTAAGCTCCCATTGCCCTGAAAATAGCTACTTTTGCAGCCCAAAGTCCCTAACCTAAAAATAAAACCCACCCAATAAACCCTTAAAAAAAACTAACACTAACCCCCGAAGATCCACTTACAGTTTTGAAGACCGGGAGAAGTCTTCATCCAAGCCGGCAGAAGTGGTCCTCCAGGCGGGCAGAAGTCTTCATCCAGACGGCATCTTCTATCTCCATCCATCCGGCGCGGGCATCCTCTTCTTACGACGACTAATGACGAATGAAGGTTAATTTAAGTGATGTCATCCAAGATGGCGTCCCTTGAATTCCGATTGGCTGATAGAATTCTATCAGCCAATCGGAATTCAAGGGACGCCATATTGGATGACGTCACTTAAAGGAACCTTCATTCGTCGTCGTAAGAAGAGGATGCTCCGTGCCGGATGGCTTGAAGATGGACCCGCTCCGCACCGGATGGATGAAGATAGAAGATGCCGTCTGGATGAAGACTTCTGCCCGTCTGGAGGACCACTTTTGCCGGCTTGGATGAAGACTTCTCTCGGCTTCGTTGAGGACTTCTTGCCGCTTGGATGAAGACTTCTCCCGGTTTTGTTGAGGATAGATGTCCGGTCTTAAAAACTGTAAGTGGATCTTCGGTGGTTAGTGTTAGGTTTTTTTAAGGGTTTATTGGGTGGGTTTTATTTTTAGGCTAGGGACTTTGGGCTGCAAAAGAGCTAAATGCCCTTTTAAGGGCAATGCCTATACAAATGCCCTTTTCAGGGCAATGGGGAGCTTAGGTTTTTTTAGTTAGGTTTTTATTTGGGGGTTGGTTGTGTGGGTGGTGGGTTTTACTGTTGGGGGCTGTTTGTATTTTTTTTACAGGTAAAAGAGCTAATTTCTTTGGGGCAATGCCCCGCAAAAGGCCCTTTTAAGGGCTATTGGTAGTTTAGTTTAGGCTAGGGGTTTTTTGTTTGTTTTGTGGGGGCTTTTTTTATTTTGATAGGGCTATTAGATAAGGTGTAATTAGTTTAAATATCTTGTAATTTGTTTTTTATTTTGTGTAATTTAGTGTGTTTTTTTTGTAATTTAGGTAATTGTATTTAAAGGGACAGTAAACACCAGAATTTTTGTTGTTTAAAAAGGTAGATAATCCCTTTATTACCCATTCCCCAATTTTGCATAACCAACACAGTTATAATAATATACTTTTTACCTCTGTGATTACCTTGTATCTATGCCTCTGCAAACTGCCCCCTTATTTCAGTTCTTTTGACAGACTTGTATTTTTAGCCAATCAGTGCTGACTCCTAGGAGCTTCAAGTGCCTGAGCTCAATGTTATCTATATGAAACACGTGAACTAATGCCCTCTAGTGGTAAAAAAAAATCCTTTCAGATTAGAGGCAGTCTTCAAGGTCTAAGAAATTAACACATGAACCTCCTAGATTTAGCTTTTAACTAAGAATACCCAGAGAACAAATCAAAATTGGTAATAAAAGTAAATTGGAAAGTTGTTTAAAATTACATGCCCTATTTAAATCATGAAAGATTTTTTTTTTTTACTTTACTGTCCCTTTAATGTAGGTAATTATATTTAATTGTAGTGTAAGGTTAGGTGTTAGTGTAACTCAGGTTAGGTTTTATTTTACATGTAAATTTGTATTTATCTTAGCTAGGTAGTTAGTAAATAGTTAATAACTATTTAGTAACTATTCTACCTAGTTAAAATAAATACAAACTTGCCTGTGAAATAAAAATAAAACCTAAGCTAGCTGCAATGTAACTATTAGTTATATTGTAGCTATCTTAGGGTTTATTTTATAGGTAAGTATTTAGTTTTAAATAGGAAGTATTTAGTTATTAATTGTAGGTTTGAGTTAGATTTATTTTAATTATATTTGTTAGGGGGTGTTAGGGTTAGACTTAGGTTTAGGGGTTAATACATTTAGTATAGTGGCGGCGACGTTGGGGCAGCAGATTAGGGGTTAATAAATGTAGGTAGGTAGCGGCGATGTTAGGGGCGGCAGATTAGTTGTTAATAATATTTAACTAGTGTTTGCGATGCGGGAGTGCGGCGGTTTAGGGGTTAATATGTTTATTCTAGTTTCGGCGATGTCCGGAGCGGCAGATTAGGGGTTAATAATTTTATTTTAGTGTTTGCGATGTGAGAGGGCCTCGGTTTAGGGGTTAATAGGTAGTTTATGGGTGTTAGTGTACTTTTTAGCCCTTTAGTTATGAGTTTTATGTTACAGCTTTGTAGCGTAAAACCCATAACTACTGACTTTAGATTGCGTTATGAATCTTGAAGGTATAGGGTGTACCGCTCACTTTTTGGCCTCCCAGGAAAAGCTTCTAATATCAGCGCTATGGAAGTCCCATTGAAAAAAGACTTTACGCAATTTGCGTAAGTTGATTTGCGTTATTGCCAAAAAAGTGTGCGGTGCCCTTAAACCTGCAAGACTCATAATAGCAGCGGTAGTGAAAAAGCAGCGTTATGAGCCTTAACGCTGCATTTTCACTCATACAGCAAAACTCGTAATCTAGCCGTATGGTAAATGACACATTTATGATTTGTAAACCTTTCTCATACAAATTAAAAAAAAACTCAATATTTCACAATACATAAAATGCTTCTTCACTGAAAGTATAACATTATTGTAGAATACCGTAATTATTCCTTTTGGTGCAAAATACATCTGAAAATTGTACTTGCTCCACTGTCTCCCAGGGAGGCTTGGGATAATACAGCCATCTACTTTCCATGAAATAATGTTTTCCTCCCCTTCACCATGTCTCTTTAGTCATTTGCTCTTTTACGTTTTTCTTTGCATGTTTTGTAGACAATCCATTTATATAGCCTATACAGTTTTTTTTTGTTTTTTTTAAAAATATATATATAGTTTTGCTTTTTTTTTTAAATAACATTGTGCTAAAATTCAGACTTCTAACCAAGGCCCAAAGTTTTAGGAGAATACTGATGTATACCTACTCCAGCTTGCTCCTGTTTGTGTGAAGTTATATGCAGAGAAGGGGTGAAGTGTTTTTTTTTGCCATAGAACCACTTGCAGTGGGTGTTCCAGCTAACCTTTTTAACAGAGCTAAACTGGGAGCTTCTAAGTAAGATTTAAAAGATTTTATACTGGATTTTTAGATCAGTATCTGTGCATTAGACATGTGCAATTCGTTTCGGATCGATTCGGAAATTCGGAAAATTCTGCAAATTCGGAGATTCGGATCGAACCGAATTTCCGAATTAAAATACTGCCGTATTTACCGAATAAATCCGAATTAGTTCGGATTTATTCGGTAAATTTGGATGGCCATGGATTACACTGGTATTGTACAGTATATTAGGTTATATCACTCTGCTATGGGTTACACCTAATATACAGTACATAATACTAGTCTAATCCCACCTAACACTTACCGAAATCCTGAATTTCCGAATCGAACCGAATCCAGCCGAATTTCTTAGAATCCGAATGAATCCAAAACGAATCCGAACCGAAGCGATTGAAAATTTTCCGAATTTGAATCGATCCGAACCGAAATTCGAAAAATTCTGAATCGATCCGAACCGAATTTTTTCGCCATGCACATATCTACTGTGCATATTCTTCTTTATAGTAGTGTCTATTATATGCAGTTAAAAGAAAATTGGGGTATACTGTCCCTTTAAGTTCGATTATCAGTTTTACAGTGAGAATCATGATAGGAAAAACATTATTTGCAATAGCAGTATGCAAACTAGGTAGTTTAGGCGTGAATATTTTTGTGTATATATGAATATCTATTGATATTTAGCTATAATTAAGGAATATACAGTATATCTGTTTAAATATATTTAATAAATTATTAATAACTAAACTGAATCAATGCTAAATTTATTGTTTATATATAAATGTACATTTATCTATTAGATGGAGATTACAATGGAATATATGTTTTTTTAAAACATGTTTAACCTCATTCATTACCGGGACTTTCAGAGAAAAACTTGCCCAAAATACCAGAGACAATTTAGGATATTTGCTATCACTCCATTTAAAAAATAGTCAAAACTATATATATATTTTTTTCAGTAGACAACCCAAGGTATTGATCTAGGCCAATTTTGGTATATTTCATGCCACCATTTCACCCCCAAATGAGATCAAATTAAAAAAATTGTTGATTTTTCACAAACTTTGGTTTTCTCACTATAATTATTTATATACTGCTTGTGCAATCATGTTACAAATGGTTGTAAGTGTTTCTCTGGGATCCCCTGTTCAGAAATAGCAGACATATATGGCTTTGTCATTGCTTTTTGGTAATTAGAAGGTAGCTAATTTCTCTTCTCGGCAGTGAAGGGATTAATTAGGTATCTTAAAAGGTTAATTTTAACTTTAGTGTAGAGATTACCCTCCCACCTGACACTTCCCAACCCCTGATCCCTACCTGATCCCTCCCAAAACAGCTGTCTTCCCTCCCACAACCCCCACTGGTCACCCCCATCTTAGGTACTGGCAGACAGCCTGCCAGTATGAAAATATAAGGATTTTTTTTAAAAATATTTATTTATTTTATTTTGAGATTTTCTGCAGTGTAGGATCCCCCTTACCCCCCAACCCCCCTGATCCCCACAAACAGCTCTCTAAACCTCTCAACTTTATTAGCCACCATCTTAGGTACTGGCAGCTGTCTGCCAGTACTTATAAACCATTTTTGGTTTTTTTTTTAAATATTTTTTTCTTTTTTATTATTTTCTGTAGCATAGTGTCCCAAACACCTTCCCCCTTACCGGGATCATTAGTTAGGGCACCCCCACATCCCTTTTTCTGTAGTGTAGCTGCCCCATCCCTCCCTGTCCTTTTATTTATTTTTTGTAGCATAGGGCCCTCCCGCTCCCTCCCCTCTCCACTGCTGGGTCGCCCACCCGCCTCCCGCCCACACCTCCCGCTGGCACCAACAGAAGACCGTTACAGTGCCACTTTCTGTAATGATGAGGCATCTGCTCTCATATGGAACCGGAGTGCCGATCGCCCTCCAGTTCCATATACAGCTGGAGCTTCCTAAAGCTAAGATGTATATATATATATATATATATATATATATATATATATATACGTCTTGCGGTACGATAGCCAAAGTACCGCAAGAAGTATATATAAGTCTTATTGGGTGAAGGGGTTAATAAATGATTATTAATTAAAATGTGTCAATGTTAAAAGCACCTTAAAGGGACAGTCTACTCCAAAGTTGTTATTGTTTTAAAAGATAGATAATACCTTTATTACCTATTCATCAGTTTTGCATAACAAACATTGTTATAGTAATATACTTTTTACCTCAGTGATTACCTTGTATCTAAGTCCCTGCAGACTGCCCCCTTATTTAAGCTCTATTTACAGACTTACATTTTAGATAATTAGTGCAGACTAATGAATAACTCCATGGGAGTGAGCACAATGTTATCTATATGCTACACATTAACTAGGGATGTCTAACTTGAAAAGCCATAAAACTGCCATTAGATAAAGGCAACCTGCAGGGGCTTAGAAACAGGCAGGCATTTAGATGTTTAAAGGTTATAAAGTATATTAATATAACAATGTTGGTTGTGCAAATCTGGGAAATGGGTAGTAAAGGCGTTATCTACCTTTTTAAATACTAAAAATGGTGGAGTAGACTGTCCCTTTAAGGGAAGAGAAGAGGGTGGGGCTACCCTAATCTCTTTCTTTAACTGCACATGTGCAAACAACAATTCATGCTCAGATCCCTGTAAGAAATGAGCTACAAAACTTACTTCATTGCCTCTTATTACTAAAGAGAGAAATGTAGATTTATTTTTACAAACATAATAAATAATAAAAAATAATAAATAAATGTAAACTGACTTTGATGACATCTACACCCCAAAAAAATCACTAGCGACTTTCTTGTATATTTTTACAGTTTTGTGGGTGATAAGCCCTTTGGAAGGGGAATGTACTGTACAGTTCTTATCAATTTATTCCAATGGGATCTTCCAAGCATATCCTTGAGCCACAATAAGTAGTCCTTGAAGTATATCATATCTCTCTTATGCTTTCGTTCTAAACATCTGATACAGCGAATCACATGTATTTATTGTTTGTCATATTGGGCCTTTCTTCGGTAAATGGCAAAGGTATTTTGTAATTCCAATAATAGTCTGATGCCCTCTCATTTTTTCCAGGAAAGGAAAATCTCTAGGAAGGAGAGCTTGAGGACAACTGTAGCCTGTTGAGGAGCAATCTCTTCTGTGATTTGCTCTAAATTAAGCAATGCCTTCAGAGTCTTTGGTGTGGGAATATGAGGTCAATTTGCTGGGATGAACTCTCATAAATCACTGGCAGAGGGATTATTATTTGAATAAAATCATCTCTGTTCTTACTTGAGCTTTCTCTTCAAGGATAGGAAGGTAGTATCACTCTGGGTAGGAAGAAGGGCGAAAGTGCATGACCTGTCTCGCTTGTGGATGAGACCATGAGAACTACAAATAAAGATAGAAATAAATAAAATACAACATAAAGCTTTTTCTCTGAAACTTCACACACATACTGTATATTGGAATGACATAAAATCACTTAAACTTAAGAAACATTAAACACTAAATACATTTTATATGCATAGTATTGAGGTTATTACCTTCCTCCATCTAGTCAAGGGGTACTAGCATGTTGAAATTTATCTTTCACTACATTCCTGTGCTGACATGTTTGCACATATGCAGCAACTCTCCTTCAGATACCTGCAGTGTAACCTAAATTCCATGGGCGAGATTACATATGCAGCACAGTCTTCAGCGTAACTGCTGAAACCTGGGTCGCCCGTAATTTTCCCTCGCACTTCGGGGAATCACATAAACTCTGCCGGCAGTTCATAAAGTCCCGTAAGTCGGATAAACTAGCGATGTCCAGAAATGTGCGTAAATACAAAATTCTGGAGTCGCCAGTGACTTACGGCACGTTAGAAACTGCTGGTGCCTAAGAAAATAATAAAAAAAGTTAAATCTCCCATAAAAGTCTAACCCACCTCCCAAAACTAAACCCGACATGTAAAAAACGTAATTTATGTAATAACTTACCTGATAAATTCATTTATTTCATATTGGCAAGAGTCCATGAGCTAGTGACATATGGGATATACAATCCCACCAGGAGGGGCAAAGTTTCCCAAACCTCAAAATGCGTATAAATACACCCCTCACCACACCAACAATTCAGTTTAACGAATAGCCAAGTAGTGGGCTGATAAAGAAAAGAGTAAAAAGCATCAACAAAGGAATTTGGAAATAATTGTGCTTTATACAAAAAAATCATAACCACCATAAAAAGGTTTGGTCTCATGGACTCTTGCCAAAATGAAAGAAATGAATTAATCAGGTAAGTTCTTACATAATTTATGTTTTCTTTCATGTAATTGTCAAGAGTCCATGAGCTAGTGAGGTATGGGATAGCAATACCCAAGATGTGGAACTTCCACGCAAGAGTCACTAGAGAGGGAGGGACAAAATAAAAACAGCCATTTCACTGAAAAAAATAAATCCACAACCCAAATAGAATTTTATTCTCAAAAAGAAAAAGAAAAACTTAAAATCATAAGCAGAAGAATCAAACTGAAACAGTTGCCTGAAGAACTTTTCTACCAAAAACTGCTTCCAAAGAAGCAAATACATCAAAATGGTAGAATTTACCAAATGTATGCAAAGAAGACCAAGTTGCTGCTTTGCAAATCTGATCAACTGAAGCTTCAAGGGACAGTACACTGTAAAATTGTTTTTCCATTAATGTATTTTGAATGACTTGTTATACCAACTGCAGAGTATAAAATATTTGATAAATTGCATTTTCATGCTTATTTGTGTATATGAAGTAGCTGACTTTGTACTTTGAAACCACAGACTATTACAATGGGTTGAACTTAAAGGTGATATCAGATCTCATTATGTTCTAAGTTTGTATAAACAGACTTGCTTCCTTATCTTTTATTTGTCTGGAACACCAAAGCTCAATACATAGAGAGAACAATGGAAAATTATCATTTTATTACTTAACTATCCTGCATCCCACAGAGTGTAATCTCTTCTGCTGGCTGTGTAAATTTAGGCTATTCAATAGCCTATACTCCAGTATTAATTTGTTCAGTGTAGGTGGCGATACCACAGGCTAAATCAGCTATTTCAAATGCTGAAATAGGCGTAAAGGAGCTACTTGTAACCAATTTAATACACTCTAGCAGGTTAAAAGGATCATTGGGAATAATTTAAAGGGGAGAATTTTTTTGGGTGAACTGTCCCTTTCATTTTTAAAAGCCCAAGAAGTGGAAACTGATCTAGTAGAATGAGCTGTAATTCTCTGAGGCGGGGTTTTACCCGACTCCAAATAAGCTTGATGAATCAAAAGCTTTAACCAAGATGCCAAGGAAATGGCAGAAGCCTTCTGACCTTTCCTAGAAACAGAAAAGATAACAAATAGACTAGAAGTCTTCCTGAAATCTTTAGTAGCTTCAACATTATATTTTAAAGCTCTTACCACATCCAAAGAATGCAAGGATTTCTCCAAATAATTCTTAGGATTAGGACACAAAGAAGGGACAACAATTTCTCTATTAATGTTGTTGGAATTCACAACCTTAGGTAAGAATTTAAATGAAGTCCGCAAAACTGCCTTATCCTGATGAAAAATCAGAAAAGGAGATTCACAAGAAAGAGCAGATAATTCAGAAACTCTTCTAGCAGAAGAGATGGCCAAAAGGAACAACACTTTCCAAGAAAGTAGTTTAATGTCCAAAGAATGCATAGGCTCAAATGGAGGAACCTGTAAAGCCTTCAAAACCAAATTAAGACTCCAAGGAGGAGAGATTTATTTAATGACAGGCTTGATACGAACCAAAGCCTGTACAAAACAATGAATATCAGGAAGTTTAGCAATTTTACTGTGGAATAAAACAGAAAGAGCAGAGTTTTGTCCTTTCAAGGAACTTGTAGACAAACCTTTATCCAAACCATCCTGAAGAAACTGTAAAATTCTAGGAATTCTAAAAGAATGCCAAGAGAATTTATGAGAAGAACACCATGAAATGTAATTCTTCCAAACTCGATAATAAATCCTTCTAGAGACAGATTTATGAGCCTGCAACATAGTATTAATCACTGAGTCAGAGAAACCTCTATGACTAAGCACTAAGCGTTCAATTTCCATACCTTCAAATGTAATGATTTGAGATCCTGATGGAAAAACGGACCCCGAGAAAGAAGGTCTGGCCTTAATGGAAGTGGCCAAGGTTGACAACTGGAAATCCGAACAAGATCCGCATACCAAAACCTGTGAAGCCAAGATGGAGCCACCAGCAACACAAATGATTGCTCCATGATGATTTTGGAGATCACTCTTGGAAGAAGAACTAGAGGCGGGAAAATATAAGCAGGTTGATAACACCACGGAAGTGTCAACGCATCCACTGCTTCCGCCTGAGGATCCCTGGACCTGGACAGGTACCTGGGAAGTTTCTTGTTTAGATGAGATGCCATCAGATCTATTTCTGGAAGCCCTCACATCTGAACAATTTGAGAAAACACATCTGGGTGGAGAGACCATTCTCCCGGATGTAAAGTCGGACGACTGAGATAATTGTCTAAACCTGAAATATGAACTGCAGAAATTAGACAGGAGCTGGATTCCGCCCAAACAAGTATCCGAGATACTTCTTTCATAGCTTGAGGACTGTGAGTCCCACCCTGATGATTGACATATGCCACAGTTGTGATATTGTCTGTCTGAAAACAAATGAACGGTTCTCTCTTCAACAGAGGCCAAAATTGAAGAGCCCTGAGAATTGCATGGAGTTCCAAAATATTGATAGGTAATCTCGCCTCTTGAGATTTCCAAACCCCTTGTGCTGTCAGAGATCCCCAAACAGCTCCCAACCTGAAAGACTCACATCTGTTGTAATCACAGTCCAGGTTGGACGAACAAAAGAGGCCTCTAGAATTATACGATGGTGATCTTACCACCAAGTCAGAGAAAGTCGAACATTGGGATTTAAGGATATTAATTGTGATATCCTTGTATAATCCCTGTACCATTGATTCAGCATACAAAGCTGGAGAGGTCTCATATGAAAATGAGCAAAGGGGATCGCATCCGATGCTGCAGTCATGAGACCTAAAACTTCCATGCACATAGCTACTGAAGGGAATGACTGAGACTGAAGGTTCCGACAGGCTGCAACCAATTTCAAACATCTCTTGTCTGTTAGAGACAAAGTCATGGACACTGAATCTATCTGGAAACCTAAAAAGGTTACCTTTGTCTGAGGAATCAAAGAACTTTTTGGTAAATTGATCCTCCAACCATGTCTTTGAAGAAACAACACTAGTTGATTCACGTGAGATTCTGCAGAACGTAAAGACTAAGTGAGTACCAAGATATCGTCCAAAAAAGGAAACACCGCAATACCCTGCTCTCTGATTACACAGAGTAGGGCACCGAGAACCTTTGAAAAGATTCTTGGAGCTGTCGCTAGGCCAAAAGGAAGAGCAACAAATTGGTAATGCTTGTCTGGAAAAGATAATCACAGGGACTGATAGTGATCCAGATGAATCGGAATATGAAGATATGCATCCTGTAAGTCTATTGTGGACATATAATGCCCTTGCTGAACAAAAGGAAGAATAGTCCTGGTCTGAATGAATTTTCTTTCTTTGGGACAATGAATAGAATTGAATAAAACTGCAGAGCCTGTTCCTGAAACGGAACTGGCATGATTACCCCTGATAACTCCAGGTCTGAAACACACTTCAGGAAAGCCTGAGCCTTTACTGGGTTCGCTGAAATGCGTGAGAGAAAAAAATCTTCTGATTACTCTGAATCCTATTCTGTACCCCTGAGAGACAATACTCTGAACAGATCCAAACATCTTTGAAAATTTTTAATCTGTCCCCTACCAGCTGAGCTGGAATGAGGGCCGCACTTTCATGCAGACTTTGGGGCTGGCTTTGATCTCTTAAATGGCTTGGATTTATTCCAATTGAGGAAGGCTTCCAATTGGAAACACATTCCTTTGGGGAAGGATTAGATTTCTGTTCCTTATTATGTCGAAAGTAAAGAAAACGGTTAGAAGCGTTAGATTTACCTTTTAGGTTTTTTATCCTGAGGCAAAAAACTCCCTTCCCCCCAGTGACAGTTGAAATATTGAATCAAACTGAGAACCAAATAATTTATTACCTTGGAAAGAAAGGGAAAGCAATGTGGACTTAGAAGTCATATCAGCATTCCAAGATTTGAGCCACAAAGCTCTTCTAGCTAAAATAGCTAAAGACATACAGTATATCTAACATCAATTTTGATGATATAAAAAATGGCATCACAAATGAAATTATTAGCATGCTGAATCAACAATGCTAGACAAATTATGATCCAGTACTTGTTGCGCTAAAGTTTCCAACCAAAAAGTTGAAGCAGCTGCAACATCAGCCAAAGAAATTTAGACCTAAGAAGATGAACTGAATATAAATAAGCTTTCCTTAGATAAGATTCAAGTTTCCTATCTAAAGGATCTTTAAAAGAAGTACTATTTTCCGTAGGAATAGTAGTACGTTTAGCAAGAGTAAAGATAGCCCCATCAACCTTGGGGATCTTTTCCCAAAACTCCAATCTAACTGCTGGCAAAGGATACCTTGAAGAAGGAATAAAAGAAGTGCCAGGCCTATTCCATTCATTGGAAATCATATCAGAAATAGCATCAGGAACTGGAAAAACCTCTGGAATAACCACAGGAGGTTTATAAACAGAATTTAAACGTTTACTAGTTTTACTATCAAGAGGACTGGTTTCCTCTATATCTAATATAATCAACACTTCTTTTAATAAAGAATGAATATACTCCATTTTAAATAAATAAGAGGATTTGTCAGTGTCAATATCTGAGGCAGGATCTTCTGAATCAGATAGATCCTCATCAGAGAGGGATAAATCAGTATGTTGCCAGTCATTTGAAATTTCATCAACTATGAGAAGTTTTAAAAGACCTTTTTACGTTTATTAGAAGGCGGAATGGCAGACAAAGCCTTATGAATAGAATCAGAAATAAATTATTTTAAATTAACAGGTATACCATGTGTATTAGATGTTGAGGGAACAGCAACAGGTAATGAACTACTACTGATGGATACTTTTTCTGCATGTAAAAGTTTATCATGACAACTATTACAAACCACAGCTGGAGGTATAATCTCCACAAGTTAACAAAAAATGCATTTAGCTTTGGTAGAACTGTTATCAGGCAGCTGGGATCCAACAGTGAATTCTGAGACAGGATCAGATTGAGACATCTTGCAAATGTAAGAGAAAAAACAACATATAAAGCAAAATTATCAATTTCCTTATATGGCAGTTTCAGGAATGGGAAAAAATGCAAACAGCATAGCCCTCTGACATAGAAAAAGGCAAGAGGCAAAAAGGAATAGGGTCTTAAATAATGAAAATATTTGGCGCCAAGTATGACGTACAACAAACAGAAAAATATTTTTTGGCGCCAAAAAACGTCCTGAAATGACACACTCTAGTGAAGGACACGGCATCAACTAAGACGCCGGAAATGACGAATTTGCATCAACAAACGTAACTTTGCGCCAAAAAAATCTTGCGCCAAAAATGACGCAATAAACTTTGGCATTATGCACCCTTGCGAGCCTAATTCTGCCCGCGAATTTAAAAGACAGTCAATTTGAAAAAGAGACTATACCTCAGGTAAGAAATACATTTTCATAAAAAAGCATTTCCCCAGATATAGTCTGCAAAAAGGAAATATACTAAAAAGCCTGAATCATGGCAAATATAAGTACAATACATATATTTAGAACGTTATATAAATACATAAAGTGCCAAACCATAGCTAAGAGTGTCTTAAGTAATGAAAACATACTTACCAAAAGACACCCATCCACATATAGCAGATAGCCAAACCAGTACTGAAACGGTTATCAGTAGAGGTAATGGAATATGAGAGTATATCGTCGATCTGAAAAGGGAGGTAGGAGATGAATCTCTACGACCGATAACAGAGAACCTATGAAATAGATCCCCGTGAGGAAAACCATTGCATTCAATAGGTGATACCCCCTTCACATCCCTCTGAAATTCACTGTACTCTGAGAGGAATCAGGCTTCAAAATGCTGAGAAGCGCTTATCAATGTAGAAATCTTAGCACAAACTTACTTCACCACCTCCATAGGCAAAGTTTGTAAAACTGAATTGTGGGTGTGGTGAGGGGTGTATTTATAGGCATTTTGAGGTTTGGGAAACTTTGCCCCTCCTGGTAGGATTGTATATCCCTTACGTCACTAGCTCATGGACTCTTGCCAATTACATGAAAGAAACCCCTATATCCGCAATCCCCCCACATTACAACTAATAATAAAAGTATTAACCCCTAACCCGACAACCCCCCACAACGCAATATACCTAATGAAACTATTAACCCCTAATCCGCCATTCACTCACATCGCTATCTCCCGAATATATGTATTAACCCCTAACCCACCATTTACCCACATCACGATCTGACTAATATATGTATCAACCCCTAATCCGCCATTCACCCACATCGCAATCTCCCTAATATATGTATTAACCCCTAACCCGCCATTCACCCACATCAAAAACTACCTAATAAATGTATTAACCCCTAACTGCCATTAACCCACATCACAATTAACCCCTAATCCGCCATTAACCCACATCGCAATTTACCTAATAAATCTATTAACCTCTAAACGGCCAATAACCCACATCGTAATTAACCTGATAAATCTATTAACCCCTAAACCGCCAAACCCCACAACGCAATTAACCTATTTAAATTACAACATCCCCTAACCTAACACCCCCTAAATTAACCCCAATTACCTAAATTAAAAAATACTAAGTTACAATTAAAATAAAAAAAGTTTAAATTAATCTAAAATTACAAAAAATTTAAAAATCTAACATAACATAACATAATAAACCAAATTATCAAAAATTAAAAAATTAAACCTAATACCTATGAAAATAAAAAAGCCTCCCCAAAATAAAAACACCCCCTAATCTAAACTACCAATAGCCCTTAAAAGGGCCTTTTGTAGGGATTAAACAGCTCTTTTGCATTAAAAAAATACTAAGTCCCCCCTCTAACAGTAAAACCCCCACCCACCAAAAAAAAACAAAAAAACTAACACTAAAAAATCCTAAACTACCCATTGCCCCTAAAGGGGCATTTGTATGGGCATTGCCCTTAAAAGGGCATTCAGATCTTTAACTGCTCTTAAAAGGGCATTCAGATCTTTTACTGCTCTTAAAAGGGCATTCAGATCTTTTACAAGTGCCCATTAAATCCCTAATCTAAAAAACTATCACTTGTAGTCTAGGTCAGATCTGAGGGGTGCTGTCACTCTATCTATTCACAACTATACCAATAGTCAGTCAGAGAGCTCTCTCACTCACTCACACTCACTCTTGTGAACCCCTATTTGAATAACCCACGAGCTGCCAATGTATCTATCTATCAAATCTATCGAATTTATCTATTGCATCTATTTATCTCTCTATCTTCATCTATGTATCTATCTCATGGCCGGACTGTTATCTGACAGCCATTTGTCTGTCGGACTATTGTCCATCGGCCAAATGTCCGTCTGCCAACAGTCCAGCCACGGTAATTTTACCCCATAATGGCAGCACCCATGATTAGAGGAAGGTGCATAAAAAGGGATTTTAGGGTCTCTTTAAATGAATATCACTTTATACATTGGAATATAGAGCTTTACATACAATAACTGCTATAACAAAAACAATAACTATTTGAACATAAGGTTATTAACATTCACTAAGTAGCCAATCGTAGCAGCATTAGCCACTTTAAAAATTAGCATATTAGTTTGTGATTGGTTAGCAAGGATCCTTTTGTTCTGGGGGACAGGGAAATTGGTAAAAGGCAAAAAAAACAATCTTTTATAGCTTGACCTCTAAAGAGGATCTGTACAAATCTTGCTACCTATGACAAGTCAGCAATCGGTTACAGTTATCTGTTAACCTTCTTAAAGGGGAGAGCTTCCAGTGAATCTAATAGAATTGATGTTCATCAATAATTAATATGGAATATTCTCACATCAGATATACTGAGAGCTACTGATACAAAAATCACTCAAACAAACCTAAAAACATTTATGTTCTGTAATGCAAAGCATTTTCGTCAACACAAAATTATATCTGCGCTTAGAGACTTTAATGGGCCTTGGTTCAGTGTTATAGAATTTCTGCACCATTTACTCCATAACCTACTTACCATCACATTTGCTTCCGTTTCTCACAAATACACAGTCTGTAGGTGTTACATGCTAGTGAGAAAATACCATTTCCATCGCATACATAGCATTTATGGTCTGTGTCAGTGTAGCCAATCCTAGGGGAAAGTAAATAACAGTTAATAATAATAACATTTATTTTGTGACAAAATTCTTCATGTAGATCACAAATTGCTAAATCCATCTTAATATAAATCTACATAGGGTTCCCTCATTTCTAAATGGGGCATTATGCCTCTATGTGCTTTTGTAGAAGGTGATATGGGCTCTAAAAGCTGCCCCCCCCCCCCCCCATACAAACACATTTTTTTCAACATCCTGGTGCCTAGTTGGAAAAACTGGTAACCCTTACTGTGGCGTTCACCTCCAAATTAAAGGGGCATATGACCTTTCATTGTGGGAAATGCCCTCTTTCAAATAAGGGCTCTAATTCTATTCTAAAGAAAAGGGAAGATGGGGTTGTATCTGAGTATCTCACTCATTCTACATAAAACCTTCATGGTTTTCTGTGGGGCAAATCATTACCGCTTTACCCTTCAAATGAGGGGTCATTTGTATCCCTAGGTCAAACTTTGGGAATAGAAGCTCTATTAGAGGCTCCTAAGTCAAAACTGCCTTGTCACTGCAGTAGATATAACTACATTTTAGGTAATCACCTTTAACTTGCAGGAAAATAATCCCCTATTTAAAATTAGGGGTCTCATTGCCCTCAAAGAAGTGTGTGGCCTGAAGCAACAAGCTCCCTCCTCACCACAAACAATGAGAAAGTATCTCTGCCTATGGGCACTTTTCCATTGAATGGGACATCGTACCTTGATGATGTCAAAACAGCATTGGGAAACCTAGGTCCTCCTCATTCTTAGAGAAGGCAATGTCATCTTTGTCTCTCTAGACCACTTTTTAAACAAATGTCTAATTTCATCTTGCTACACTATTTACTTAGTAGTGAAAACATAGCTGGTCTGCAAGGGTGTATTCTATTACTATTATTATTTTGAAAGGAAGCAGGAGAAGCTAGAGATATATGAATGCAAGTTTTGGTTGTTGCATAAAAATTGCAATATTTTTGCTAATAATATGCAATGTTAAACAACTTTCTAATTTAATTCTATATTCAATTTTTGGTATCTTTTGTTGAAAAACAGGGATATAAGCTTAGGAGCTGGTCCATTTCTGGAGCACTACACCAAAATGTTTGTTGTTTAAAAAGATAGATAATCCCTTTATTACCCATTCCCCAGTTTGGCACAGACAACACAGTTATATTTATATACTTTTTACCTCTGTAAATACCCTTTATCTAAGCCTCTGCAAACTGCCCCCTTATTTCAGTTCTTTTGACTTGCATTCTTTCTAGCCAATTAGTGCTGACTCTTAGGTAACTCCACGTGCGTAAGCTCAATGTTATCTATATGGCACACATGAACTAACACCCTCTAGTAGTGAAAAACTCTCAAAATCCATTAGATAAGAGACGGCCTTCAAGAACTTAGAAATTAGCATATGAGCCTACCTACGTTTAGCTTTCAACTATGAATATCAAGAGAACAAAGCAAAATTGGTGATAAAAGTAAATTGGAAAGTTGTTTAAAATTACATTCCCTATCTGAATCATCAAAGTCTATTTTGAAATAGACTGTCCCTTTAATAACATTCTCTCAAAACTGCTGTCTTATAGTGAGTTCTCTAGGTATCTCTTCTGTGAGACTGTGAGCTCTCCGGAGCAGGGCTGTACTAGATTTGTTTAGTTTTGTTATGTTTTGTATTTTATCACAAATCTTTGTCATTGTATACCCCTATCATTGTACCCGGCGCTACGGAATTTGGCGGCGCTATACAAATAAATGTTAATAATAATAACACCGAATATCACGAGAACAAAGTCAATTGTATGCTCTGTCTGAATAAAAAAAGAATATGTTTGATTTCATATCCCTTTAAGCCATGAATATCATAATATGCTATGAGGTGAGTGCTCAGGGCCTCTCCCAAAATAATGGAGACCTTCTTACAAATCTAAAAAATACCAAAAAGGTAAATTGCTCAAATTAAAGTTAGACCATAAGATTTTGAATGTACCTTTAAGCTTGCTAGCCTTATTTGCACAGCTGACATTGGCTATTAATCTTAGTTGCAAAGTGTTGTCATTATAAATGTGTAATCCATAAAAACCTAACATATCTTAATGGTGAACGGTTAAAAAAAAGATAGCTCACTGAAGGTTATTGCTTGAATATGAAGGATGGTTCCCAGCTGTAAGCTACTCAATTGTGCAAAACAGGACTTACTGCTGCTCTGACCAACTATACTAACATGAGGCAGAGAAGGTCTGAACTCCTATTAAGAATGGAGCTACCTCACATAAGGGGCATCTCGACACTTTAAATAACAGCTTATTGAAAAATGAAAGTTTTCTATGGGGATTAGAGGGATATACCAGAACAATTATATGTCTCTTTATGCTCACAGAACTCACTTTTTTATATATTGGTTTAATCAGCTTACACCCCAGTCAGAAACTTGCAATACTCTGTGATTGGTACAAAAAACAACTTAACTTAATTCTACCAGGATTTTAACATACTTTACGGTAACTTTTGTTCCATCGGGCCAAACAGGGTTTCCAGTCACATCATTTTTTATTGAGGTCCAGTAGTCTTCAGTTACTTTAGGACAATTTGATGCCTGCAAGGCAACAAATGAAAAACACATTTAAAGGGACAGTAAACATTTTAGGACAATTTGATGCCTGCAAGGCAACAAATGAAAAACACATTTAAAAGGTACAGTAAACACTTTGTAATAACTAACACCCCAGCCACAGCAAAATGCAGACAAGCGGCTATGTAAGTCGTGAAGTCACGCTCCCATTGACTTCTATCAGACAGACATCGCCTCTTGCCAACACTGCTCAGCCATGCCCCTTTCCTTTGTTACTGTTTTGAACATTGGGACCTTAGCCTTACCCTTGGATATTTCCCCCCCAGTCACCATGAATATAACAGCACCCAAGTCAGGACCAAACAGAATCTTACCCTGAAAAGGGAAAGATAAAAGTCTGCTCTTAGTCACCATGTCAGCAGACCAAGATTGTCTAGCTAGCACCACCATAGCGGCGCTCTTAGCATGGAGGTAAACCATGTTAATGGAGGCTTTACAGAAAGTTATTTGCAGTCCTGTTTAGTTTAAAGTGGTCTGGGATGTCCTCTAAAGAAAACTCTTTAAAATGTCAGATAGGTTGTCACCCCAGACTGACATAGTGACCCTAACACAGGTTACGTTAACAGCTGGGCAAAATAAACAGCCGGCTAGCTGAAAAGACCTATGGAAACCTTCAAGTTTCTTATCCATGTGTTCTTTGAAAGGTACTATACTCTATGGGAATAGTGGTAAACCTGGAGATGACTATGTCCACTTTAGGAATGGTCTCACACACCTCTCGAAAATTATCAAGAGTAATGGCAAGGTTTCAGCCACTAATTAACCCTCATTGCCTAAGAGAAATGCTATATTAAGCCGTCATCAAAGTTCAGTTTTCTGTGTCTTCATCACAATTACACAAACTAGTAACTTTAGTAGAAATTTGTGATTTCTATTCATGTGTGAAATGTAACAGTTAATGTGATGAGACCGACCAGTTAAACAGTTCATTTGATCATTTTTAACCAAAATAGATAAAAAGTATAATCAGCTTACCGTAATATTAAGGTCTGTAGGAAAGGTAGTGTTATAAGATTCACAGAACTGACTGCAAGCGTCCCAGTACAACAGATCTTTTGAAATATACATAATGCGCCCAGAACATATTATTTCATTGTCTGCATTTGAATAGGGGGCACCTAAAATGGAAACACCATATTTGTTGTAATCATTATAGTATAAAAGCACACAAATAGTTAATCCCAGATGGGTTAATCAAATATAGTGCCGAAAAGGCCGTCAGGTGTGTGGCTGCTGAGGTATGTCTGAATAATTTGTGCACGCTTTAATTTTGTTCTATTTTGATCACACTAGTATCCATCCAGAGTAGATGTAGATAATGAACCTTTTTGTGATAATTGTGGTAATTCATTCTGTGAGAGTATGTGTGTTAAGCCAAACAATTACCCACATTTGTAGGTCTCACCTAATCATAGTGGTAATTACTATAGGGATCATTTTTACTTGCAGAGTGCGTTACAATGGGGTTTTCAGTTGTCGGCCAGTTACCTGTTGAAGTGGACTAGTGTGTTAGTAGATTTTGAAATTTGATTCACTTCTATAGAATATTCATTGACATTCTAAAAAACCCCAGCAGTCCTGATTTGTTTTTTTGTAGTATAAACTTTTTAAATGTTTTAATGAGGGTATGTGTATATTTTAGAATCTGGGTGAATTTAAAGGTAAATAAAAAAAAATGGGTTTTTTTTTTTGGTCTCATCTACATGTACTATTTGCACTGCTATTTAGCATTAAAGTGACACTAAAGCCACAATTGTTCTTCCATGATTCAGATAGAACATGTAATTTTAAGCAACTTTCTAATTTACTCCTATTATCAATTTTTCTTTGTTCTCTTGCTATCTTTATTTGAAAAAGAGGGCATCTAAGCTAAGGAGCCAGCCAATTTTTGGTTCAAAACTCTGAAAAGCACTTGTTTATTGGTTTATTGCATTTAGCCACCAATCAGCAAGCACAACCCAGGATGTGAATCAAAAATGTGCCGGCTTCTATATTTACATTCTTACTTTTCAAATAAGGATATCAAGAGAATGAAGAAAAATTGTTAATAGGAGTAAATTAGAAAGTTGCATAAAATTGCTGCTATATCTGAATCATGAAATAAAAAATGTAGGTTCAGTGTCCCTTTAACAAGTGTGTGCCTTAAAGGTGTTTCATTTTTCTTTTCTTGTTGACATTATGCCTATGCCATTTTATCAATTTCTGCACTAAAAAAGTTGTAGGTGTAATACTTCAATTTTCTTCTACTGTTTAAGTTTATATTTGGCTTGGCTAACATGAAGACAAATCAGACCAAACAGCTTGGCAACAGCTGGGCTAGCAGCCACCTCAAAGAAGAGGTCATCTACGAGGTACCCAAAGAAGAAATATAGTGTTGCCTTAAAACTGTGGTATAGGACAAAGTGTGAGCCAACATTTTGGCATCAAAACTAGAAGCAGTACAAGCAGTAGTGCAAGTGTCCCTCCAACCAGCATTCCTGCCTAGACTGCCATTCCTAAAAAAACACCTCTGCCACTACTGGTGCCACTGTCAGTGATACCAGTGCCACTTCCAAAACTACTGCCAGTGCCACTAGTGCCACCTCTGCCACTCCTGCTCCAACTACCAGTGCCACTTCTGTACCCACTGCCAGTGCCACCAGAATCACTTTGACCTTAGCTGCCAATGCCAACAGGGCCACTTATGACACTCTTGTCCCAACTGCCAGTGCTACCAGTGGCCTCTCTGACATTCATACCATAACTGCAAGTTACACCAGCATCACTCACCTCTGACACTTTTGCCTTAACTGCAAATTACACCTACACTACAAGACATTCTTCATGTATTTATGTAGCGGTTCTAATCCTGACTAGAGATAAAGCAGCCAGCAGCAGCAAGAGAGAAAGGGGAGGCAAGATGTGTGTCTCCACCACACCAAACTATAGAGGACATTAGTCCCACATCTGCTGAATAAAAAGATATTTAATTAAGCCTAAAGAATAATGAACTGGACTATCAGCCAGAAGAGACAGAGAAAAAGTCAACAACTATCTACAAAGCACATCAGCAGCAGCACCTGGCCCGTCCTTTCACTGTTTCCCCAGCATCTGTCTTCTTGGCCTTCTACAAGAATCCTAAACAAAAAGGTGACCGGTGACATCCTGAATTTGAAAAACTCACAACTCTCCATGGATATAGTGAATCAGATTGCCTTATTTAAAATGTAATCTCCAAAACTTGGCTTTCCAACTTTAGATTTAGAGGCAAATTTGATGAACACTGGAGAAGGTAACAGCAACTGACACTGGCACTGTCAAAACCTTTAGGTCTACAAATTTTTTAAAAATGTTTTATATGTGCAAGACACCATATCCTGCTGCCCTTTTGCCACTGCTGATATATGTATACCACAAAGTTCTGCTTCTCCTATCCTGCCCTGAGTGCCCACTTCCCCATTTGTGGCACTGCTCCAACATGTGAGAACAAGATGATGCTGTAGCTATCCACGGCGTGAGGCACACACTGACACTATATGGCCAAAAATTTGTAGAATCCCTGCTAATTATTGTCCTGACTCTTCTGTTTTACTTAATCTACACAATGCAAATATTTGTGTACCAGTACCACATTTTTGCTAATGACACTCAAAGCTAATATTTTCCAACCTATAAACCTCCATACAAAAACTATGTTAGAATTTCTCATTAAAATGATTTCCTAGATGACCTCAGACTGCCTCAAAATGAATATATCCAAGAGTTCAATTTTACTGGTCTACTCCACTGTAACAACTCAGAGACTGCCAAAACCATATGTAATTGAATGTAATCAGAGATAATTATATACAAAAAAATTATGTGATGGTTGATTTTTTTTACCTGAAGCTGTGGTTGTGAGATTCATTTCTTCTGAAGAATTAGTAGGGTTGGTAGGTGCCATCTTACCTATAACTAAAACATTATAGTTCTTAAGTGTCATTCCACGATTATAGCAGAATGCAAGTGTACAACATAAGTAAATGACTTTGTTTTAATGTTTCTTAGGAAAAAAGTCTATGGCATATACATTATGTATTTGTAATAGTTTCCCTTAAAGGGAAATAACTTACTCATTGAGCAGAATCAGTCACCCTCCTGATGCACTTCCATCACAGTATATTCCCTTCTAACCTAACCCTCTAACACACATAAAACACATATTTTCCTTATCTACTTAACCTTTGGCACATTTACATCCATAGTTCAAGCAACTACTTGCCAAATCCTTCTTGGAAAATTATTCTCTTCCTAGTTCCTTTTAACCAGTCTTTCTCTATAACTGCCACTGATTTTCACCTCTCTACCAAAAAATGTGTCACAGAATATCTCTATAACATTATTTCCTGGATGACCTCCCACCCCTTCAAAATGAATATATCCAAGAGTAAAATTTAACTGATCCCCTCTTCAATCAACACTGCAACTTGAAATCTCAATCACTGTCAACAAACCCACCACCACCCCAACCGAACTCTTTGTCTGTGCCCTAGAGTAATAATTGGCCCTGCCCTCTCCTTTATCCCCACATTCATTCTCTCAACAAATAATTTGTGAAAAATTGAGAAATTGTGGCACTTTCTCACTCAAGACACTACAAAAAAATGTAATCCACTCACTTATTATAACACACCTTAACAACTGCATTTACATCTAATCATCTGCCTCTCAATAGATGATCCCCACATTTATCTATACAGGGGCTTGACAAACCCAGAAGTCTGTGAGCCACTGGCTCCTGGAATTTTACCCCTGGCTCTTAACTTTTAGGGTTATTCTCCATATATCTATATACAAATACCACTGTCTGGCTCCTATATATATTCTTAAAGGCTCCTAAATTTTAAACAGATCTGTAAACCCCTGCTCTATACTAAATATCCATTCATGATTATCCACAATTGCCCTAATATTCACCCACAAAGTTTCCAAAGCCACACACCCCTACATCATTTAACTTAAATGAACAGTATAGTAAGCCTAAATTCTATAGCACATGCAATATTTATATTTTATTTAGAAGGTTCCTCTTTTAAAGGGAATGTGGTAAGCTTATTCATAGGACATAATAATACAGATACAGTATGAGTGGCAAGAGGCACACAGATAGAATGAAAGGCAGAGAAGTAACTATTCTGGGAGCTTTGTATGTGGCTAATTAATATACATTACTGCTGATGTTAGACATCTTTAGGTTACTTATTGGGAACCACAAATGTAATAGTTTATTTCATTATTTTAATATGAAATGTAAATACTATTAATACAAATAAGAATGGCATTGTGTAATTACATATAATTGAAAAAGTATTAAGATCCCAATCAAAAAGAGAAGGATACTTAAACCCACAGCACTGTAATGCCAGCTTAAAATAGTAATAGGATATGAAATAGTTAAATTGCTAGACAAATACAGTGGGGAAAAAAAGTATTTAGTCAGCCACCAATTGTGCAAGTTCTCCCACTTAAGAAGATGAGAGAGGCCTGTAATTTTCATCATAGGTATACCTCAACTATGAGAGACAAAATGTGGAAACAAATCCAGACAATCACATTGTCTGATTTGGAAAGAATTAATTTGCAAATTATGGTGGAAAATAAGTATTTGGTCAATATCAAAAGTTCATCTCAATACTTTGTTATATATCCTTTATTGGCAATGACAGAGGTCAAACGTTTTCTGTAAGTATTCACAAGGTTGTCACACACTGTTGCTGGTATGTTGGCCCATTCCTGCATGCAGATCTCCTCTAAAGCAGTGATGTTTTGGGGCTGCCGCTGGGCAACACAGACTTTCAACTCCCTCCAAAGGTTTTCTATGGGGTTGAGATCTGAAGACTGGCTAGGCCACTATCAGAGAGATAATTATATACAAAAAAATTATGTGATGGTTGATTTTTTTTTTACCTGAAGCTGTGGTTGTGAGATTCATTTCTTCTGAAGAATTAGTAGGGTTGGTAGGTGCCATCTTACCTATAACTAAAACATTATAGTTCTTAAGTGTCATCCCACGATTATAGCAGAATGCAAGTGTACAACATAAGTAAATAGACTATGTTTTAATGTTTCTTAGGAAAAAAAAGTCTAGGGCATATACATTATGTATTTGTAATAGTTTCTCTTAAAGGGAAATAACTTACTCTTTGAGCAGAATCAGTAACCCTCCTGATGCACTTCCATCACAGTGTATTCCCTTCTAACCTAACCCCAGCTCTAACACACACACATAAAACACATACGCCTAGATTTAGAGTTCTGCGTTAGCCGTCAAAACCAGCGTTAGGGGGTCCTAACGCTGGTTATGGCCGGCCGCTGGTATTTAGAGTCTTGTAGGTAAGGGTCTAACGCTCACTTTCCAGCGGTGACTTTTCCATACCGCAGATCCCCTTACGTCAATTGCGTATCCTATCTTTTCAATGGGATCTTTCTAACGCCGGTATTTAGAGTGAGCGTTAGAACTCTAACGACAAAACTCCAGCCGCAGAAAAAAGTCAGGAGTTAAGAGCTTTATGGGCTAACGGCGATTCATAAAGCTCTTAACTACTGTGCTCTAAAGTACACTAACACCCATAAACTACCTATGTACCCCTAAACCCTAACACTAACACCCCCCTAAGTTAAATATAATTTAAATCTAACGAAATAAAATAAATCTTATTAAATAAATTAATCCAATTTAAAGCTAAATACTTACCTGTAAAATAAACCCTAATATAGCTACAATCTAAATAATAATTATATTGTAGCTATTTTAGGATTAATATTTATTTTACAGGCAACTTTGTATTTATTTTAACCAGGTACAATAGCTATTAAATAGTTAATAACTATTTAATAGTTACCTAGTTAAAATAATTACAAAATTGCCTGTAAAATAAATCCTAACCTAAGTTACAATTAAACCTAACACTACACTATCAATAAATCAATTAAATAAACTATCTACAATTATCTACAATTAAATCAACTAAACTAAATTACAAAAAAAACAAACACTAAATTACAAAACAAACAAACACTAAATTACAAAAAATAAAAAAATATTACAAGAATTTTAAACTAATTACACCTACTCTAAGCCCCCTAAAAAAATAACAAAGCCCCCCAAAATAAAAAAATGCCCTACCCTATTCTAAAATAAAAAATTTACAGCTCTTTTACCTTACCAGCCCTTAAAAGGGCCTTTTGCGGGGCATGCCCCAAAGAAAACAGCTCTTTTGCCAGATAGGATGAAGACTTCGGACCCTCTTCTTGCCGGATAGGAAGAAGACTTCGGACCCTCATCTGGACGGATTGGTGATACCCGGCGTGGTGAAGATAAGGTAGGAAGATCTTCAGGGGCTTAGTGTTAGGTTTTTAAGGGGGGTTTGGGTTAGATTAGGGGTATGTGGGTGGTGGGTTGTAATGTTGGTGGGGGTATTGTATGTTTTCTTTGGGGCATGCCCCGCAAAAGGCCCTTTTAAGGGCTGGTAAGGTAAAAGAGCTGTTAACTTTTATTTTAGAATAGGGTAGGGCATTTTTTTTTATTTTGGGGGCTTTGTTATTTTTTTAGGGGGCTTAGAGTGTAATTAGTTTAAAATTCTTGTAATCTTTTTTTATTTTTTGTAATTTAGTGTTTGTTTGTTTGCTTTTTTAATTTAGTTTAGTTGATTTAATTGTAGATAATTGTAGATAGTTTATTTAATTAATTTATTGATAGTGTAGTGTTAGGTTTAATTGTAACTTAGGTTAGGATTTATTTTACAGGTAATTTTGTAATTATTTTAACTAGGTAACTATTAAATAGTTATTAACTATTTAATAGCTATTGTACCTGGTTAAAATAAATACAAAGTTGCCTGTAAAATAAATATTAATCCTAAAATAGCTACAATATAATTATTATTTATATTGTAGCTATATTAGGGTTTATTTTACAGGTAAGTATTTAGCTTTAAATAGGATTAATTTATTTAATAAGATTTATTTTATTTCGTTAGATTTAAATTATATTTAATTTAGGGGGGTGTTAGTGTTAGGGTTAGACTTAGCTTTAGGGGTTAATACATTTATTAGGGTAGCAGCGAGGTCCGGTCCTCAGATTAGGGGTTAATACTTGAAGTTAGGTGTCAGCAATATTAGGGAGGGCAGATTAGGGGTTAATACTATTTATTATAGGGTTTTTGAGTCGGGAGTGAGGCGGATTAGGGGTTAATACATTTATTATAGTAGCGGTGAGGTCCGGTCGGCAGATTAGGGGTTAATAATTGTAGGTAGATGGCGGCGACGTTGGGGGCAGCAGATTAGGGGTTAATAAATATAATATAGGGGTCGGCGGTGTTAGGGGCAGCAGATTAGGGGTACATAGGGATAACGTAGGTTGCGGCGGTGTATGGAGCGGCAGATTAGGGGTTAAAAATAATATGCAGGGGTCAGCGATAGCGGGGGTGGCAGATTAGGGGTTAATAAGTGTAAGGTTAGGGGTGTTTAGACTCGGGGTACATGTTAGGGTGTTAGGTGCAGACTTAGGAAGTGTTTCCCCATAGGAAACAGAGGGGCTGCGTTAGGAGCTGAACGCTGCTTTTTTGCAGGTATTAGGCTTTTTCCATCTCAAACTGCCCCATTGTTTCCTATGGGGGAATTGTGCACGAGCACGTTTTTGAAGCTGGCCGCGTCCGTAAGCAACGCTGGTATTGAGAGTTGCAGTGGTGGTAAATATGCCTGTACGCTCCCTTTTTGGAGCCTAATGCAGCCCTTCTGAGAACTCTAAATACCAGCGTTGTTTAAAAGGTGCGGGGGGGGGGGGGGGCGCCAAACCACGCGTAGCTAACGCACCCCTTCTAACTTAAAACTCTAAATCTAGGTGATATTTTCCTTATCTACTTAACCTTTGGCACATTTACATCCATAGTTCAAGCAACTACTTGCCAAATCCTTCTTGGAAAATTATTCTCTTCCTAGTTCCTTTTAACCAGTCTTTCTCTATAACTGCCACTGATTTTCACCTCTCTACCAAAAAATGTGTCACAGAATATCTCTATAACATTATTTCCTGGATGACCTCCCACCCCTTCAAAATGAATATATCCAAGAGTGAAATTTAACTGATCCCCTCTTCAATCAACACTGCAACTTGAAATCTCAATCACTGTCAACAAACCCACCACCACCCCAACCGAACCCTTTGTCTGTGCCCTAGAGTAATAATTGGCCCTGCCCTCTCCTTTATCCCCACATTCATTCTCTCAACAAATAATTTGTGAAAAATTGAGAAATTGTGGCACTTTCTCACTCAAGACACTACAAAAAAATGTAATCCACTCACTTATTATAACACACCTTAACAACTGCATTTACATCTAATCATCTGCCTCTCAATAGATGATCCCCACATTTATCTATACAGGGGCTTGACAAACCCAGAAGCCTGTGAGCCACTGGCTCCTGGAATTTTACCCTTGGCTCTTAATTTTTAGGGTTATTCTCCATATATCTATATACAAATACCACTGTCTGGCTCCTATATATTCTTAAAGGCTCCTAAATTTTAAACAGATCTGTAAACCCCTGCTCTATACTAAATATCCATTCAGGATTAACCACAATTGCCCTAATATTCACCCACAAAGTTTCCAAAGCCCCACACCCCTACATCATTTAACTTAAATGAACAGTATAGTAAGCCTAAATTCTATAGCACATGCAATATTTATATTTTATTTAGAAGGTTCCTCTTTTAAAGGGAATGTGGTAAGCTTATTCATAGGACATAATAATACAGATACAGTATGAGTGGCGAGAGGCACACAGATAGAATGAAAGGCAGAGAAGTAACTATTCTGGGAGCTTTGTATGTGGCTAATTAATATACATTACTGCTGATGTTAGACATCTTTAGGTTACTTATTAGGAACCACAAATGTAATAGTTTATTTCATTATTTTAATATGAAATGTAAATACTATTAATACAAATAAGAATGGCATTGTGTAATTACATATAATTGAAAAAGCATTAAGATCCCAATCAAAAAGAGAAGGATACTTAAACCCACAGCGCTGTAATGCCAGCTTAAAATAGTAATAGGATATGAAATAGCTAAATTGCTAGACAAATACAGTGGGGCAAAAAGGTATTTAGTCAGCCACCAATTGTGCAAGTTCTCCCACTTAAGAAGATGAGAAAGGCCTGTAATTTGCATCATAGGTATACCTCAACTATGAGAGACAAAATGTGGAAACAAATCCAGACAATCACATTGTCTGATTTGGAAATAATTTATTTGCAAATTATGGTGGAAAATAAGTATTTGGTCAATATCAAAAGTTCATCTCAATTCTTTGTTATATATCCTTTGTTGGCAATGACAGAGGTCAAACGTTTTCTGTAAGTCTTCACAAGGTTGTCACACACTGTTGCTGGTATGTTGGCCCATTCCTGCATTCAGATCTCCTCTAGAGCAGTGATGTTTTGGGGCTGTTGCTGGGCAACACAGACTTTCAACTCCCTCCAAAGGTTTTCTATGGGGTTGAGATCTGAAGACTGGCTAGGCCACTCCAGGACCTTGAAATGCTTCTTACGAAGCCACTCCTTCGTTGCCCGGGCGGTGTGTTTGGGATCATTGTCATGCTGAAAGACCCAGCCACGTTTCCTCTTCAATGCCCTTGCTGATGGAAGGAGGTTTGCAATCAAAATCTCACGATACATGGCCCCATTCATTCTTTCATGTACACAGATCAGTCGTCCTGTTCCCTTTGCAGAGAAACAGCCCCAAAGCATGATGTTGCCACCACTCTGAGCTTTGTATCCTCCTCCTTCTGCTAAGAGATTGAAAAAGCTTTTCTTACATGGCTGCTTCCTGTGTGAACACAGAGCTGTAGTACCCTCTGTGAAAGCAGATCTGCTTAACTTCTTCTGACTTCAAGAGAAAATTGTCGTGCTCTGGATTTCTTGTGACTAATACCGGACCTTCCTTCTTTTACCTCCATTGAATTTATTGTTATTGGATCATCTTTGGGTGCTGCACATATAGCATTGAGTACGCCTGATCAACGTATTTTTTGCTTATTTTATGTTTTAATCTTTATGTTTTATTTTTTTGCGTGTTTGTTTAGCCAACTTTTTTATGCATCAATTAATAAATACACTTTATACTATATCAGCATTTGTTTAGGTCATTGTATCACTTACTATACGTATTGAGTCACTGTTGTTTTTATAACTGACACATATTTGTTACATATTTGTCTAGCAATTTAGCCATTTCATATGCTATTACTATTTTAAGCTGGCATTACAGCGCTGTGGGTTTAAAGGGACACTGAACCCAATTTTTTTCTTTTGCGATTCAGATAGAGCAAGACATTTTAAGCATGACATTTTAAGCAACTTTCTAATTTACTCCTATTATCAAATTTTCTTCATTCTCTTGGTATCTTTATTTGAAATGCAAGAATGTAAGTTTAGATGCCGGCCCATTTTTGGTGAACAACCTGGGTTGTCCTTGCCGATTGGGGGATAAATTCATCCACCAATAAAAAATTGCTATCCAGAGTTCTGAACACACAAAAAAACTTAGATGCCTTCTTTTTCAAATAAAGACAGCAAGAGAACGAAGACAAATTGATAATAAGAGTAAATTAGAAAGTTGCTTAAAATTGCATGCTCTATCTGAATCAAAATTGGGTTCAGTGTCCCTTTAAGTATCCTTCTCTTTTTGATTGGGATCTTAATACTTTTTCAGACTGTTTTTGGAGGTTGGGGAATCTCCTTTTCCCACTGGCCTAATAGTATTATTTATATCAGCGCAGAATAACATAACCTCTTTTTCTAATTACATATAATTGCAAGACAATTCATGAAATCAGTTTACCTGTAAATATGATAAGAAATAATAAGATTGGTCCCATGAAATGAGGAACTGCAACTGCTACACCTTCCAGACACTGTAAAACCTTCAATAATAAAGAACTAACAAATTTAGAATTTAATTTGTAATAACTCAAAAGTATGTATCAAGTAACAAAAATATAATTCTGTTGTTTAAATGACAAGGGGAGCCATGAAATAAGGAGCTAAAATTAAACTGTCATGATTCAGCTCGTGCAATTTTTAGCAACTTTGTAATTTGCAATTCCATTATCAGTTTAATGCACAGTCTTTTTATATGCACATTATTTTAGGCATCAGCTCCTACTGAGCATGTGTGAGAGTTCACATTGTATGATCTTTATATGCACATTATTTTAGGCACCAGCTGCTACTGAGCATGTGTGAGAGTTCACATTGTATGATCTTTATATGCACATTATTTTAGGCACCAGCTGCTACTGAGCATGTGTGAGAGTTCACATTGTATGATCTTTATATGCACATTATTTTAGGCACCAGCTGCTACTGAGCATGTGTGAGAGTTCACATTGTATGATCTTTATATGCATTTTGGGATTGTCTTATGGCTGTCACACGATACAGGATATTTAAAGGGATGTTAAAGTGATAGAAAATCCTAGCGTTTGTGAAATGATAGGATTTACCAGTGCAACAAATAAAGGGGACTTTCAGTCATGAAGCATAAAATACTTCATGCTGAAAGTTCCTTTATTTGTCTGAAGCATGTCATGCTGAGCTCCTCAGGCTGCCCAAGGCAGAACTCTATTTTTCAGTGAGGTGATGTTAGCCAATAGCGTGCTAGCTATCCGGCATAATGCCAGCTGGGGCGCACAGTTATTGACTAAGAGGTGGAAACGTTACCTCATTCACAAAATAGCGTTCTGCTGCGGGCGACCTAAGGAGCTCAGCATGACATATGCTGCAGACAAATAAAGGAACTTTCAGCATGAAGTATTTTATACTTCATGACAGAAAGTCCTCTTTATTTGTTGCACTGGTAAATCCTAGCGTTTCACAAAGGCTAGGATTTACCATTACTTTAAAGGGACACTGTAGTCAGAAATTAAGTGATCAAATTTCAAAAGTATACATTGAAATAAACACTTTATCAATGCACATCACGTTTCAAATACTTAGCGTGTTTAATATATTAGTTTATGAAATTTCCAAGTTTTCCAAATCCACTAACTATCTGGCCATTACTAATTTCCAATCGGTGCTGACAACTGCAGTTGGAAGATGGCGACTATTCGACGGGATAGTACTCAAATAAAAATGTGCATGAGTAGTTTGACACAAGACGATTCTAATGAGATGCAAATACTCGCCATCTGATTGGTGAGTGTGTTATACAGTGTCCACCCATATTTGAGGGCTGGATGAAGTGATGTCATGCATATGAAATAAAAGTGGATTTTATTAAAAAATGGAGCTTCGTTTCAACACACAATAAGGAAGATCAGCTTTGTGTACTAATTGTAATTGAAATTATATGTTCCGTTTTGCATATAATTAACATAAGTTAGTAATCCTTTAAACAGTCTGTTTCATTGTTGTAATAAATAATAGCACTAAGCAATTGATTATACTTACTAGAGATCATTACAATATGTATTATTCATCTATTTAAATGGATTTTATTTTTTACACTACATTTGTGCTTCCTGTCACAGCCCTACAAGGAGAAGGAGCCTTTGCAGGAAGGTTTTTTCTTAGCCTGATGTCATAAAACTCCCAGGCTGGTGAATAACAATTTATGTAAGAACTTACCTGATAAATTAATTTCTTTCATAGTGGCAAGAGTCCATGAGCTAGTGACGTATGGGATATACATTCCTACCAGGAGGGGGCAAAGTTTCACAAACCTCAAAATGCCTATAAATACACCTCCCACCACACTCATGCCTTAGTTTGATGTATAGTCAAGTAGTGAGGTGTAAAAAAGGAGTAAAAAAGTATACAAAAAGAGGAATCATAGCCACCAAAAAATAGGGTGGTCTCATGGACTCTTGCCACTATGAAAGAAATTAATTTATCAGGTAAGTTCTTACATAAATTATGTTTTCTTTCATTTAAGTGGCAAGAGTCCATGAGCTAGTGACGTATGGGACATAATAACCAAGATGTGGAAATCCACAGAGTCACTAGAGAGGGAGGGATAAAATAAAAACAGCTATTTCCGCTGAGAAAAATCCATAAAATAATTAAAACTCAAATCATAGGCAGTAGAATCAAACTGAGACAGCTGCCTGAAGAACCTTTCTACCAAAGGCTGCTTCAGAAGAAGCAAATACATCAAAATGGTAACATTTAGTAAATGTATGCAAAGAACACCAAGTTGCAGCTTTGCAAATCTGATCAACTGAAGCTTCATTCTTGAAAGCCCAAGAAGTGGAAACTGATATAGTAGAATGAGCTGTAATTCGCTGAGGCGGAGACTGTCTTGCTTCCAAATAAGCGTTGTGAATCAAATGTTTCAACCAAGATGCCAAAGAAATGGCAGAGACTTTCTGACCTTTCCTGGAACCAGAAAAATAACAAAAAACTAGAAGTCTTTCTGAAATCCTTAGTAGACTCAACATAGTATTTCAAAGCTCTTACCACATCCAAAGAATGTAAAGATCTTTCAAGAGAATTCTTAGGATTAGGACACAAGGAAGGAACAACAATTTCTCTATTAATGTTGTTCACAACTTTAAGCAAACATTTAAACAAAGTCCGCAAAACAGTTTTATTTTGATGAAAAATCAGATAAGGAGACTCACAAGAGAGAGCCGACAACTCAGAAACTCTTCTAGCAGAAGAGAAGGCCAAAATAAATAACACTTTCCAAGAAAGTAGTTTAATATCCAAAGAATGCATTAGCTCAAAAAGAGGAGCCTGCAAAATCTTCAAAACCAAATTGAGACTCCAAGGAGGAGAAATAGATTTAATAACAGGTTTAATACTAACCAAAGCCTGAACAAAACAGTGAATATCAGGAAGTTTAGCAATCTTTCTATGAAATAAAACAGAAAGAGCAGAGATGTGTCCCTTCAAAGTATTTGCAGACAACCCTTATCCAAACCATCCTGAAGAAACTGTAAAATCCTAGGAATTATAAAAGAATACCAAGAGACTTTACGAGAAGAACACAATGAAATATAGGTTTTCCAAACCCAATAATAAATCTTTTTGAAACAGACTTACAAGCCTGTAACATAGTGCTAATCACTGAGTCAGAGAAACCTCTATGACTAAGAACTAAGCGTTCAATTTCCATACTTTCAAATTTAGAGATTTGAGATCCTGATGGAAAAACGGCCATTGAGACAGAAGGTCTGGCCTTAAAGGAAGTGGCCAAGGTTGGCAACTGGACATCCGGACAAGATCTGCATACCAAAACCTGTGAGGTCAGAAACACATGACATTGTTGTGATATTGTCTGTCTGAAAACGAATGAAAAGTTCTCTCTGTAATAGAGGCCAAGCCTGAAGAGCTCTGAAAATATTGATTGGTAACCTCGCCTCTTTAGGATTCCAAACCCCTTGTGCTGTCAGAGACCCCCAGTAAGACTTGCATCCGTTTAGATCACAGTCTAAGAAGGATGAATAAAGGAGGCCCCTTGAACAATACAGTGATGGTCCAACCACCAAGACAGAGAGAGTTGAGTGTTGGGATTTAAGTATATCAGCTGTGATATCTGAGTATAATCCCTGCACCATTGATTTAGCATGCAAAGCTGCAGAGGTCTCAAATGAAAATGAGCAAAGGGGATCGCGTCCGATGCTTCAGTCATGAGACCTAAAACTTCCATGCACATAGCCACTGAAGGGAATAATCGAGACTGAAGGTTTAGACAAGCTAACACTAACTTCATTTCTCTCTTGTCTGCTAAAGAGTCATGGACACTGAATCTATCTGGAAACCTAAAAAGATGACCCTTGTTTGAGGAATCAAGAAACTTTTTTGTAAATTGATGCTCCAACCATGCCTTTGAATAAACCACACTAGTTGTTTCATGTGATTTTCTGATAAATGAAAAGACTGCGCTAGTACCAAGATATCGTCCAAATAAGGAAACACCACAAGACCCTGCTCTCTGATTACAGATAGAAGGGCACCGAGAACCTTCAAGAAGATTATTGGAGCTGTCGCTACGCCAAATGGAAGAGCAACAAATTGATAATGCTTGTCTAGAAAAGAGAATCTCAGAAACCGATAGTGGTCTGGATGAATCAGAATGTAAAGATAAGCATCCTGTAAGTCTATTGTGGACATAAAATGACTTTGCTGAACAAAAGACAGAATAGTCCTTATAGTCACCATCAGATCCAGAACTAGTGTGAAAGAATTCCCTTTCTTTGGGACAACTAATAGATTTGAATAGAAACCCAAACCCTGTTCCTGAAGAGGAACTGGTACAATCACCCCTGAAAGCTCTAGATCTGAAACACATTTTAGAAAAGCATGAGCCTTCACATGAATTGTTGGAACATGACAAAGAAAGAATCTTCCCATGGGAGGCCTTATTCTTAACTCTATTCAATACCCTTGAGACACAATATTCTTATTACACTGATTCTGAACAGAATCTATCCAAATGTCCTGAAATAATTTCAATCTGCCCCCCACCAGCTGAAATGGACTGAGGGTCGCACCTTCATGCAGTCTTGGGGGCTGGATTTGATTTTTTATAAAGCTTGGTTTTATTCCAATTGGAAGATGGTCTACAAATATAACCAGAGGCCTTAGGGGAAGGAGTGTTTTTTTGTTCTCTATTCTGACGAAAGGAACAAAAATGATTGGTAGCTTTAAATTTACCCTTAGATTTCTTATCTTGGGGCAGAAAAACTCAATTTTCCCAGGTGATAGTGGAGATAATAGAATCAAATTGAGAACCAAATAAATTCTTACCCTGGAAAGATAGAGATAGTAATCTAGATTTAGACACCAAGTCAGCATTCCAAGATTTAAGTCATTAAGCTCGTCTAGCTAAAATAACTAAAGAAATAGATTTAACATCGATCTTAATGACATCAAATATAGCATCACAAATTAAATGATTAGCAAGTTGAAGCAAAAGAACAATGCTAGATAAATCAGTATCTACTACCTGTTCAGCTAAGCTATCCAATCAAAAAGTTGAAGCAGCAGCCACATCAGCCATAGAAATGGCAGGTCTAAGAATATAACCAGAATATAAATAAGCTTTTCTGAGATAAGATTTAATCTTCCCATCTAAAGGATCCTTAAAAGAAGTACTATCTTCCATAGGGATAGTAGTACATTTGGCCAAAGTGGAAATAGCCCCATCAATTTTAGGGACTTTTTCCCAAAACTCTTGCGGCTAGATTTAGAGTTTTGTCGGTAGCGAGCCGAAAAGCTAACGCCGGCTTTTTTCTGGCCGCACCATAAAAATAACTCTGGTATTGAGAGTCCACATAAAGGCTGCGTTAGGCTCCAAAAAAGGAGCGTAGAGCATATTTAACGCAGCTTCAACTCTCGATACCAGAGTTGCTTACGCAAGCGGCCAGCCTCAAAAACGTGCTCGTGCACGATTCCCCCATAGAAAACAATGGGGCTGTTTGAGCTGAAAAAAAACCTAACACCTGCAAAAAAGCCGCGTTCAGCTCCTAACGCAGCCCCATTGTTTGCTATGGGGAAACACTTCCTACATCTGCACCTAACACCCTAACATGTACCCCGAGTCTAAACACCCCTAAACTTACACTTATTAACCCCTAATCTGCCGCCCACGCTATCGCTGACCCCTGCATATTATTATTAACCCCTAATCTGCCGCTCCGTAAACCGCCGCTACTTACATTATCCCTATGTACCCCTAATCTGCTGCCCTAACATCGCCGACCCCTATATTATATTTATTAACCCCTATTCTGCCCCCCACAACGTCGCCTCCACCTGCCTACACTTATTAACCCCTAATCTGCCGAGCGGACCTGAGCGCTACTATAATAAAGTTATTAACCCCTAATCCGCCTCACTAACCCTATAATAAATAGTATTAACCCCTAATCTGCCCTCCCTAACATCGCCGACACCTAACTTCAATTATTAACCCCTAATCTGCCGACTGGAGCTCACCGCTATTCTAATAAATGTATTAACCCCTAAAGCTAAGTCTAACCCTAACACTAACACCCCCCTAAGTTAAATATAATTTACATCTAACGAAATTAATTATCTCTTATTAAATAAATTATTCCTATTTAAAGATAAATACTTACCTGTAAAATAAATCCTAATATAGCTACAATATAAATTATAATTATATTATAGCTATTTTAGGATTAATATTTATTTTACAGGCAACTTTGTAATTATTTTAACCATGTACAATAGCTATTAAATAGTTAAGAACTATTTAATAGTTACCTAGTTAAAATAATTACAAAATGACCTGTAAAATAAATCCTAACCTAAGTTACAATTAAACCTAACACTATACTATCATTAAATTAATTAAATAAAATACCTACAATTACCTACAATTAAACCTAACACTACACTATCAATAAATAAATTAAATACAATTACTACAAATAACTACAATGAAATAAACTAACTAAAGTACAAAAAATAAAAAAGAACTAAGTTACAAAAAATAAAAAAATATTTACAAACATAAGAAAAATATTACAACAATTTTAAACTAATTACACCTACTCTAAGCCCCCTAATAAAATAACAAAGACCCCCAAAATAAAAAAATGCCCTACCCTATTCTAAATTACTAAAGTTCAAAGCTCTTTTACCTTACCAGCCCTGAACAGGGCCCTTTGCGGGGCATGCCCCAAGAAGTTCAGCTCTTTTGCCTGTAAAAAAAAACATACAATACCCCCCCCCAACATTACAACCCACCACCCACATACCCCTAATCTAACCCAAACCCCCCTTAAATAAACCTAACACTAAGCCCCTGAAGATCATCCTACCTTGTCTTCACCTCATCAGGTATCACCGATCCGTCCTGGCTCCAAAATCTTCATCCAACCCAAGCGGGGGCTGGCGATCCATCATCCGGTGGCTGAAGAGGTCCAGAAGAGGCTCCAAAGTCTTCATCCTATCCTGGAAGAAGAGGCGATCCGAACCGGCATCTTCTATCTTCATCCGATGATGACCGATGACGACCGACTCCATCCTGAAGACCTCCACCGCGGACCCATCTTCTTCCGGCGACATCCAACTGAAGAATGACGGTTCCTTTAAGGGACGTCATCCAAGATGGCGTCCCTCGAATTCCGATTGGCTGATAGGATTCTATCAGCCAATCGGAATTAAGGTAGGAATATTCTGATTGGCTGATGGAATCAGCCAATCAGAATCAAGTTCAATCCGATTGGCTGATCCAATCAGCCAATCAGATTGAGCTCGCATTCTATTGGCTGTGCCGATCGGTGATACCTGGTGAGGTGAAGACAAGGTAGGATGATCTTCAGGGGCTTAGTGTTAGGTTTATTTAAGGGGGGTTTGGGTTAGATTAGGGGTATGTGGGTGGTGGGTTGTAATGTTGGGGGGGGTATTGTATGTTTTTTTTTACAGGAAAAGGAGCTGAACTTCTTGGGGCATGCCCCGCAAAGGGCCCTGTTCAGGGCTGGTAAGGTAAAAGAGCTTTGAACTTTAGTAATTTAGAATAGGGTAGGGCATTTTTTATTTTGGGGGTCTTTGTTATTTTATTAGGGGGCTTAGAGTAGGTGTAATTAGTTTAAAATTGTTGTAATATTTTTCTTATGTTTGTAAATATTTTTTTATTTTTTGTAACTTAGTTCTTTTTTATTTTTTGTACTTTAGTTAGTTTATTTCATTGTAGTTATTTGTAGATATTGTATTTAATTAATGTATTGATAGTGTAGTGTTAGGTTTAATTGTAGGTAATTATAGGTATTTTATTTAATTAATTTAATGATAGTATAGTGTTAGGTTTAATTGTAACTTAGGTTATGATTTATTTTACAGGTAATTTTGTAATTATTTTAACTAGGTAGCTATTAAATAGTAAATAACTATTTAATAGCTATTGTACCTGGTTAAAATAATTACAAAGTTGCCTGTAAAATAAATATTAATCCTAAAATAGCTACAATGTAATTATAATTTATATTGTAGCTATATTAGGATTTATTTTACAGGTAAGTATTTAGCTTTAAATAGGAATAATTTATTTAATAAGAGTTAATTAATTTCGTTAGATTAAAATTATATTTAATTTAGGGGGGGTGTTAGTGTTAGGGTTAGACTTAGCTTTAAGGGTTAATACATTTATTAGAATAGCAGTGAGCTCCGGTCGGCAGATTAGGGGTTAATAATTGAATAGTGAGAATGAGGGTTGGCGCTAACTGTAATCCTAAAAGCCTCGTTATAGAAACTACTCCTCCTTAGTAGTTCGATATAGAGTAAATACTGGAAATTGGAAGAAAATAACTGGCGCTAAACAAATAGCTAGGATTACACTACCTTATGAAAAAATAGATACCTATATAGTTATAATATCAGTGGTCTAATGCAACTATTGATACATAAAAATAATGTGAATGTGAATTAACCTTGAAATATCAAGTGCACTTGTGTAGTTAGTGGATATGAAGTGTACAAAATCCTAATATTAATTAGTGATATCTTCCTTAAGGTAGAGAATATGCTACTAGGTGTCGATCCCTAATGTGCAAATAATAAGACTCTGTGGTCTAATCCGTGCTGTGGTATAGGATACACTTAAGTCAAACAATAGCCTCAACTAGTAATATGATGCAGGCCAAAGGATATAATGTGTACAAAAAATCAAAAAGTGATAGCGGTCTGCTAGGTGAAAAGAATAAAATCAAGTTGAAGTGTTTCAGGTGCGGATATGCAAATAAATCTCTCTGACTAGAATTAAAAATATATATATATTTAATACTAAACAATAATAAAAAAAATGATACTGAATGTTATAAATAATTAAAACATACACTAGGGACGTCTCCCTTGAGTGCTAATAGCAAGAAACAAATATTGGCTCCAAAATGAATGAATATATCACACGTATGTCTGATAGAACAAAGTTCCTGTATGATGAGAAAGTCACAGTTTAATAACTAGTAAGGTACCTTACTGAACTCGGAGTAGTGGGAGCTGGCAGCTCGACCGTTTGTTAATTCCTTGTGCTTCCTTCAGCGTCTGTGTTTGACGGGGTATTTCGCGGCTGAACGACAAGCCACCCACTTCTGTAATGATTGGCAGTTTGGGCCACACACCCTTTCTTTGATAGGCCAGATGGATCCACGTACTAAGTGAGTGTAACAGCACCTCTGATGATAGGTGTAACAGTCTGGTTTACGTTACAAGATGCCTGTGAACCTTGAATAAGGTGGATGTGTTCCTTAAAAACTGCACTCCAAGCAGTATTAGCAGCAGGATAGGACAACTAATATTGGCGCTGATCAGATCCCTGGTCCTCAAGTGGCAGTTGACTTTGTTAGTCCACAAGAGGGGGCTGGATCGCAGCTATTAGTATGGTATAAGTCTCGTAGTGTCCCAATAATAAAAAAAAAAAAAAAAAAAAAAAAAAAAAAAATAATAATTGAAGTTAGGTGTCGGCGATGTTAGGAAGGGCAGATTAGGGGTTAATACTATTTATTATAGGGTTAGTGAGGCGGATTAGGGGTTAATAACTTTATTATAGTAGCGGTGCGGTCCGCTCGGCAGATTAGGGGTTAATAAGTGTAGGCAGGTGGAGGCGACGTTGAGGGGGGCAGATTAGGGGTTAATAAATATAATATAGGGGTCGGCGGTGTTAGGGGCAGCAGATTAGGGGTACATAAGGATAACGTAGGTGGCGGCGCTTTGCAGTCGGCAGATTAGGGGTTAATAAGTGTAGGTAGCTGGCGGCGACGTTGTGGGGGGCAGATTAGGGGTTAATAAATATAATATAGGGGTCGGCGGTGTTAGGGGCAGCAGATTAGGGGTACATAAGGATAACGTAGGTGGCGGTCGGCAGATTAGGGGTTAAAAAAATTTAATCGAGTGGCGGCGATGTGGGGGGACCTCGGTTTAGGGGTACATAGGTAGTTTATGGGTGTTAGTGTACTTTAGAGCACAGTAGTTAAGAGCTTTATGAACCGGCGTTAGCCCAGAAAGCTCTTAACTACTGACTTTTTTTTGCGGCTGGAGTATTGTCGTTAGATTTCTAACGCTCACTTCAGACACGACTCTAAATACCGGAGTTAGAAAAATCCCATTGAAAAGATAGGATACGTAATTTACGTAAGGGGATCTGCGGTATGGAAAAATCGCAGCTGAAAAGTGAGCGTTAGACCCTTTTTTGAGTGACTCCAAATACCGGAGGTAGCCTAAAACCAGCGTTAGGAGCCTCTAACGCTGGTTTTCACGGCTAACGCCAAACTCTAAATCTAGGCCTTAATTAGCCACAGGTAAAGGATACAACTTGTTAAACCTAGAAGAAGGATTAAAAGTAGAACCAGGTTTAGACCATTCTTTAGTAATCATATCAGAGATAGCATCTGGAATAGTAAAAACCTCAGGAGTAATCTCAGGAGGTTTAAAAACAGAATTTAAATGTTTACTGGCTTTGTTATCAAGGACTAGACTCTTCAATACCCAAAGTAAACAAAACTTCCTTCAACAAAGAACGAATATATATTCAATCTTAAAAAGATAGGAAGATTTATCAATTTCAGAGTCTGATGCAGGATACTCTGAACCAGACAGATCCTCATCAGCAGAGGATATTTCAGTATGTTGTCAGTCAATACAAATTTCATCAGATTTATGTGAATTTTTAAAAGACCTTTTACATTTATTTGAAGGCAGAATAGCAGACAAAGCCTTTTCAATAGCTGCAGCAATATAATTCTTTACATATGCAGGAATATCATGTACATTAGACGTTGAAGGAACAACAGACAATGTATTTGTACTAACAGAAACATTATCAGCAGCATACAATAGCTTATCATGACAAATGCCACATAATTGAGCTGAAGAAATAACATCAGCTTGCTTACAACAAAGACACTTAGCTTTGGTAGAATTGTGTTCAGGCAGCATGGTTCCTACAGTAACATCAGAGGCAGGATCAGTCTGAGACATCTTGCAAAATGTAAAAAGAAAAAAATAACATTTAAACAAAATATCCAATCTCCTCATATAGCAGTTTCAGGAATAGGAAAAAATGCTTAAGCTAAATAATATGCAAAAAAGCAAGCATCATGGCTCTCTATAATATAAAAGAGAACAAGAAGCATTAAAGGAAGAGGAGTAATATAGCAAAAAAATTATGGCGCCAAGTATGATGCAAAAGGAAGTGAAAACTTTTGCTTCCAAAGCTAACACCAGGAAATGACGCAACTTGCGTCATAACAAGCGCAACTTCGTGCCAAAAAACTAACATCAACAAAGACACAGGAAATGACTAGACTTACGTCACTATAGGCGCAATAAAAACATAATTTTGCATCCTCGCAAGCTTAATTTGCCCGCAAAAAATTGTAAAACATGCTTAAATTTGAAAGAACGAAGATAAGAAACAAATTAAATAAATTTCCCAAAAACATAATTCCCATACTGAATCTGTTAGACTGCAAAAAGGGAAATATACATTGACCTGACTCATGGCAAATATAAGCAAACACATATATTTAAAACTTTACAATATAATATAAAGCACCAAACATAGTTCAAAGTGTCTTAAAACATGATACATACATACCAGAAGACACCCATCCACATATAGCAGACAGCCAAACCAGTACTGAAAAATATAATCAGAGGAAATGGTATAGGAGTATAACATTGATCTGAAAAGGGAGGCAGGGGATGAATCCCTGCGACCGATTACAGAGAGCCTTTGTATAAATTTCCCATAGGTAAAACCATGAAATCAGCAGGCAATACTCCCTTCACATCCCTTTGACAAACACTGTAATCTGAGAGAATTTGGGCTTCAAAATGCTTAGAAGCGCCTATCAAAGAAGAAATCAAGCACATCTTGCTTTACCACCTCCAACTTTGCCCCCTCCTGGTAGGAATGTATATCCCATACGTCACTAGCTCATGGACTCTTGCCACTTACATGAAAGAAAGACTAGATAACAGGGAGTTAGATTTGCTCATTCCCAGGGCTATCAGAATTATTATTCTTCTTTATTTATAAAGCGCAAACAGATTCTGCAGCGCTATTCATGGGTACAAAGATAAACGTACAAGGGAGAAACAATACAATAAAAGACAACGCTTTACAAACAAATACAGGGGGAATTGAGGGCCCTGTTCCTGTGGGAACTTACAATCTAGATGGGTAGGAGGAAGGGAAACAGGAGGTGTGGACTGCAAACGTGAGAATTATATTAGTGAGGAGATAGAGGAGAATGATATTAGTGAGGAGATAGATGAGAATGATATTAGTTAGGAGATAGATGAGAATGATATTCGTGAGGAGATAGAGGAGAATGATATTCGTGAGGAGATAGAGGAGAATGATATTAGTGAGGAGATAGATGAGAATGATATTAGTGAGGAGATAGATGAGAATGAAAACTTAGGTTTTGAAAATCCTCTGCTCTTAAAACACTGAGAAGAGCTAATTTTGCAAGAAAACAAAAAGTTTTATTTTATTTTATTTTTTTCACACAATCTTTTTCTTTTTTATATTTAGTTTGATTAAACATATTTGTTTTTACCAAAGGAGCACTGTTTAATATCCCTTTAAGTATTAACGGCTAGATTTAGAGTTTTGTCGGTAATGACCCGCGTAGCTAACGCTGGCTTTTTTCTGGCCGCACCTTTAAAATAACTCTGGTATTGAGAGTCCACAGAATGGCTGCGTTAGGCTCCAAAAAAGGAGCGTAGAGCATATTTAACGCAACTGCAACTCTCGATACCAGAGTTGCTTACGGACGCGGCCAGCCTCAAAAACGTGCTCGTGCATGATTCCCCCATAGGAAACAATGGGGCTGTTTGAGCTGAAAAAAAACCTAACACCTGCAAAAAAGCCGCGTTCAGCTCCTAACGCAGCCCCATTGTTTCCTATGGGGAAACACTTCCTACGTCTGCACCTAACACTCTAACATGTACCCCGAGTCTAAACACCCCTAACCTTACACTTATTAACCCCTATTCTGCCGCCCCCGCTATCGCTGACCCCTGCATATTGTTATTAACCCCTAATCTGCCGCTCCGTAAACCGCCGCTACTTACATTATCCCTATGTACCCCTAATCTGCTGTCCCTAACACCGCCGACCCCTATATTATATTTATTAACCCCTAATCTGCCGCCCACAACGTCGCCTCCACCTGCCTACACTTATTAACCCCTAATCTGCCGAGCGGACCGCACCGCTATTATAATAAAGTTATTAACCCCTAATCCGCCTCACTTACCCTATAATAAATAGTATTAACCCCTAATCTGCCCTCCCTAACATCGCCGACACCTAACTTCAAACATTAACCCCTAATCTGCCGACTGGAGCTCACCGCTATTCTAATAAATGTATTAACCCCTAAAGCTAAGTCTAACCCTAACACTAACACCCCCCTAAGTTAAATATAATTTAAATCTAACGAAATTAATTAACTCTTATTAAATAAATTATTCCTATTTAAAGCTAAATACTTACCTGTAAAATAAACCCTAATATAGCTACAACATAAATTATAATTATATTATAGCTATTTTAGAATTAATATTTATTTTACAGGTAACTTTGTATTTATTTTAACCAGGTACAATAGCTATTAAATAGTTATTTACTATTTAATAGCTACCTAGTTAAAATAATTACAAAATTACCTATAAAATAAATCCTAACCTAAGTTACAATTACACCTAACACTACACTATCAATAAATTAATTAAATAAAATACCTACAATTACCTACAATTACACCTAACACTACACTATCAATAAATGAATTACATACAATATCTACAAATAAATACAATTAAATAAACTAACTAAAGTACAAAAAATAAAAAAGAACTAAGTTACAAAAAATAAAAAAATATTTACAAACATAAGAAAAATATTACAACAATTTTAAACTAATTACACCTACTCTAAGCCCCCTAATAAAATAACAAAGCCCCCCAAAATAAAAAATGCCCTACCCTATTCTAAATTACAAAAGTTCAAAGCTCTTTTACCTTACCAGCCCTGAACAGGGCCCTTTGCGGGGCATGCCCCAAGAAATTCAGCTCTTTTTCCTGTAAAAAAACACATACAATACCCCCCCCAACATTACAACCCACCACCCACATACCCCTAATCTAACCCAAACCCCCCTTAAATAAACCTAACACTAAGCCCCTGAAGATCTTCCTACCTTATCTTCACCATACCAGGTTCACCGATCGATGCAGAAGAGCTCCTCCGATGTCCTGATCCAAGCCCAAGCAGGGGGCTGAAGATGTCCATGATCCATCTGAAGTCTTCATCCAAGCGGGAGCTGAAGAGGTCCATGATCCGGCTGAAGTCTTCATCCAAGCGGGAGCTGAAGAGGTCCATGATCCGGCTGAAGTCTTCTATCAACGGCATCTTCAATCTTCTTTCTTCCGGATCCATCTTGTAGACCTCCGACGCGGAACATCCTGCTGGCCCGACGGACTACCGACGAATGAAGGCTCCTTTAAGGGACGTCATCCAAGATGGCGTCCCTCGAATTCCGATTGGCTGATAGGATTCTATCAGCCAATCGGAATTAAGGTAGGAAAATTCTGATTGGCTGATGGAATCAGCCAATCAGAATCAAGTTCAATCCGATTGGCCGATCCGATCAGCCAATCAGATTGAGCTCGCATTCTATTGGCTGATCGGAATCATTTATTTAATAAGAGTTAATTAATTTCGTTAGATTTAAATTATATTTAATTTAGGGGGGTGTTAGTGTTAGGGTTAGACTTAGCTTTAGGGGTTAATACATTTATTAGAATAGCGGTGAGCTCCAGTTGGCAGATTAGGGGTTAATATTTGAAGTTAGGTGTCGGCGATGTTAGGGAGGGCAGATTAGGGGTTAATACTATTTATTATAGGGTTAGTGAGGCGGATTAGGGGTTAATAACTTTATTATAGTAGCGGTGCGGTCCGCTCGGCAGATTAGGGGTTAATAAGTGTAGGCAAGTGGAGGCGACGTTGTGGGGGGCAGATTAGGGGTTAATAAATATAATATAGGGGTCGGCGGTGTTAGGGGCAGCAGATTAGGGGTACATAGCTATAGTGTAGGTGGCGGCGCTTTGCGGTCGGCAGATTAGGGGTTAATTATTGTAGGTAGCTGGCGGCGACGTTGTGGGGGGCAGGTTAGGGGTTAATAAATATAATATAGGGGTCGGCGGTGTTAGGGGCAGCAGATTAGGGGTACATAAGGATAACGTAGGTGGCGGTCGGCAGATTAGGGGTTAAAAAAATTTAATCGAGTGTTGACGATTTGGGGGGACCTCGGTTTAGGGGTACATAGGTAGTTTATGGGTGTTAGTGTACTTTAGAGCACAGTAGTTAAGAGCTTTATGAACCAGCGTTAGCCCAGAAAGCTCTTAACTACTGACTTTTTTCTGCGGCTGGAGTTTTGTCGTTAGAGTTCTAACGCTCACTTCAGACACGACTCTAAATACCGGAGTTAGAAAGATCCCATTGAAAAGATAGGATACGCAATTGACGTAAGGGGATCTGCGGTATGGAAAAGTCGCGGCTGAAAAGTGAGCGTTAGACCCTTTCCTGACTGACTCCAAATACCGGCGGTAGCCTAAAACCAGCGTTAGGAGCCTCTAACGCTGGTTTTCACGGCTACCGCCAAACTCCAAATCTAGGCCTTTGTTTTTTAAATTTATCAGAAAACCCCCCATAAATTATGCTTACCCTATAATTTTATTTCAAATCGTGAGGAGGAGAGTCCTCGTGAGGAGGAGATGTCTTCATTCATTACTTTTGGGAATTAAGAACCTGGCCACCAGGAGGAGGCAAAGACACCCCAGCCAAAGGCTTTAATACCTCCCCCACTCACCTCATCCCCAAATCATTCTGCTGAGGGAACAAGGAACTTTAGGAGAAATATCAAGGTATAAATGGTGCCAGAAGAAAAATAAAATTTAGGTCCGCTCACCGGAGATATGGGCGAGAGCCGTGGACTCTCCTCCCCACGATGGAAATAAAATTATCACGTAAGCATAATTTATGTTTTCCATCTAAAGGGGAGGAGAGTCCACGGCTTCATTCATTACTTTTGGGAAACATATGCCCAAGTTTTAGAGGACACTGAATGAAACTGGGAGGGTAAAAATGCGGACCCTAATTCTGAGGGCACCGCCGCCTGTAGAACCTTTCTCCCAAAAACAGCTTACGCAGAAGCAAAAACGTCAAATTGAAGGCCCAAGACGAAGCCACCGCTCTAGTGGAGTGAGCTGTGATCCTCTGAGGAGGCTTATGTCCCTCTGTCTCATAGGCCAGGTGGAACGGGCTCCTCAGCCAAAAAGACAAAAAAGTAGCAGAAGCCCTTTGCCCTCTGTGCTTCCCAGAATATGCCACAAACAGAGATGTTGATTGTCTGAAATACTTAGTAGCCTGAAGATAGAACTTCAAGGCACGAACCACATCCAGATTATGAAGTAACCTCTCCTTAGGAGAAGAAGGGTTAGGACACAAAGAAGGAACGACTATTTCCTGATTGATGTTACGGTTAGACACCACCTTGGGAAGAAACCCCAGGCCTGTGCGAAGAACAGCCTTATCCGCATGAAAAACCAAATAAGGAAGCTCATGTTGCAAGGCAGCCAGCTCAGATACTCTGCGCGCCAATGCAATAGCCAACAGGAAAAGAACCTTCCAGGACAGAATCTTAATGTCAAGAGAATGCATAGGCTCAAAGGGAACCTTCTGCAGAACCCTAAGGACCAAGTTTAAGCTCCATGGAGGAGCAGACTGCCTAAAGACAGGCCTGATTCTAGACAGAGCTTGAACAAAGGATTGAATGTCAGGGAGCTCAGTAAGTCTCCTATGCAACAGAACTGATAAGCCCGAAATCTGTCCCCTTAAGGAACTATTGGCAAGTCCCTTCTCCAAACCCTCTTGGAGAAAAGACAGAATCCTGGATACCTTCATCTTGTGCCAAGGATATCCATGTCTCTCACACCAGGACAAGTAACTCCTCCACACCTTACCGTTAATGCGCTGAGTGACTGGCTTCCTTGCCTGAACTAGAGTATCAATCAAACTTTCAGAAAACCCTCTCTTGGCTAAGACTAAGCGTTCAATCTCCACGCAGTCAGCCGCAGAGAATCGAGATTTTGATGTTGAAAGGGACCCTGCTCCAACAGATCCCTGCGACAGGGTAACCTCCACGGCGTAGAGGATGACATTCCCACCAGATCCGCAAACCACATCCTCCGCGGCCACGAAGTAGCAATCAGAATGGTGGACGCTCTCTCCTGTTTTATACGTGCCACTATACGAGGTAGAAGTGGTAACGGTGGAAATATGTACCCCAAATGCATCTATAAGCTCTGCCTGGGGGTCCCTCGACCTCGATCAGTATCGGGGTAGTTTGCAGTTGAGTCTAGACGCCATGAGATCTATCTCTGGCATCCCCCATCTGAGACAAATCTCCACAAACACCTCGGGGTGAAGAGACTATCCCCCGGATGGAAGGTTTGCCTGCTGAGAAAGTCCGCCTCCCAGTTGTCCACACCTGGAATGTGGATCGCTGAGAACGAGCAGCTGTGGGACTCCGCCCACTCCAGAATCTGAGACACCTCCCTCATTGCTAGGGAGCTCCTGGTATCCCCCTGATGGTTGATGTAAGCCACCGAGGTAATGTTATCTGTCTGGAACCTTATGAAGCTGAACGACCCTAAAGGGGGCCATGCCTTCAGAGCATTGTATATCACTAGAAGTTCCAGGATATTTATTGGAAGGAGAGACTCCTCCCGAGACCATTTTCCTTGTGCCATACTGGCATCCCAAACAGCTCTTCATCCCGCCAGACTCACGTCCATGTTCACAATCTCCCAGAACGGTCTCAAGAAGGATGTCCTCATGGACAGTTGCTACGGGTGGATCCACAAAGAACGGGAGTCCTGAGTCCGAGCATCCATGGATATCAGCTATGATAGATCTGAATGATAGCCGTTCCACTGACTCAACATGCACAATTCAAGAAGTATGAGGTGGAACCTGGTGAATGGTATTACATCTATGCTGGAGACCATGAGCCTGATCACCTCCATACACTGGTCCACTGAAGGGCTGTGGCGGCCTGAAGGGCTAGACAGGATGACGCAATTTTCCTGCGTCGCTGATCTGTGAGAAATATCTTCATGGACACAGAGTCTATTATCGTGCTCAGGAACTCCACCCTGTTGCTGGGAACCAGGGAACTCTTTCCAGAGTTGATCTTCCAACCGTGAAATTGGAGCATAAGAAGCAGAGACTTCAAATGGTCCTCTGAGAGACTGAAGGATGGCGCCTGAACGAGGATGTCATCCAGGTAGGGCGCCACAGCAATGCCCCTGGATCTGGCTACTGCAAGCAGGGCCCCCGGAACCTTTGTGAAGACTCTCGGGGCCATCGTCAGACCAAAGGGAAGGTCCACAAACTGGAAGTGTTGGTCCAGAAATGCAAATCTTAGGAACCTGAAGTGGTCCCTGTGAACTTGAACATGAAGGTAGGCATCCTTCAAGTCTATTGTGATCATGAACTGCCCCTCTTGAACTAGGGGCAAAATGGATCTGATTGTTTCCATTTTGAATGATGGAACAGCCAGAAACTTGTTTAAACACTTCAAGTCCAGAATTGGACGGAACGTGCCCTCCTTTTTTGCAACCATGAACAGATTTGAATAGTACCCTAGACCCCTTTCTGCTTGGGGTACTGGTATGGTAACACCTAGAGAGGAGAGATCCCTCACATATTCTAGAAAGGCCTCTTTCTTTTCCAGCCTTGAAGACAGGTTTGACAAGAGGAATCTGCCCCTGGGTGGAAGGGACCTGAACCCTATCCTGCAACCCTGGGCAACTACCTCAAGAACCCAGGGGTCCTGAACATCCTGCAACCAGGCATCAGAGAATAGAGACAACCTGTCCCCTACTCGGTCCGAAGACCTGTCGGGGGCCGCCCCTTCATGACGACTTTGTCTCGGCGGGCTTCTTGTTCTGCTTGGACTTGTTCCAAGACTGAGCAGTCTTCCAAGTTCCCTTGGACAGGTCCGCTTTCGCAGCGGGCTGCTGGCACTGGGCCTTGACCGCACGAAAGGGACGAAAAGTAGTTCCCTTAGGTTTAACCTTCTTATCCTGTGGCAGGAATTCTCCTTTTCCTCCCGTAACCGTGGATATGATCGAAACCAGGCCTGGACCGAACAGGATCTTTCCTTGAAAAGGAAGGGACAACAGCCTCAACTTAGAGGTCATGTCCGCAGACCAAGACTATAGCCACAGTGCCCTGCTGGCTAAAACCGAAAAACCTGACACATTACCATTCAGACGAATAATCTGCATATTGGCGTCTCAGATGAAGCAATTGGCAACCTTCAGTGAATTAATTTTCCAATTTTTTTATCCATGGGCTCTTTAAATGACAAACTATCCTCTAGTGAAATAGTCGTCCTCTTCGCGAGCGTGGAGATGACACCATCCACCTTGGGAATGGTCCCCCACAGCTCAAGCTGAGCGTCCGGGACAGTGAACTGATTTTTAAAGGAAGAAAAAGGGCAAAAGGAATAACCTTATCGCTCCCATTCATTCTTGATAATGTTTGCCATCTTCACAGGAACCGGGAAGGTCTGGGGCACCACCCTGTCCTCATAAACCTTATCCAGCTTAGGAATGGAAGGCTCTTCAAGGAAACTTCAATTCCGAAACCTCCAGAGTAGCAAGCACTTGCTTCAACAAAAAGCGCAAATTCTCAATTTTAAACCTATAGTCAGGCTCCTCCTCAGCCGGAGGTTTAGATAACACCGATTCTGACCCAGAAGGGACCTCCTCCGAGTAGTCGGATTGGGTCTCATCATCGTATAACCCCTCAGAAGTTTCCGTGGGCGTAGACAACTCCTAGACCAGGCTGTTCTGAAAGGCCCTACGTTTGCGCTTAGCATAACATGGTAATGCACAGATCACCTTAGATACCACCATTTGCAGTTGATCCGCAAAGTCTGGCAGCCAACAAATCTCTCCCAAAGGAGTAACGGTTGGACCCTTGGGCGCTGCATGTGCAATGGGCGATGCAAGTAGGGAACACACCTCGCGGGATAGAGAACCCTCAGAGATGGACGGCTCAGTAGTACTTTGCATTCTTTTATTTCTAGATGTCGCAACTTTATCAAGGCATGTGGAACATAGTTGAGCAGGCTGGTCTACTGGAACCTCACAATAAACACAGGTATGAGACTTTGTTAAAGAGGGAGTACCCTCTAACGCGTCAGAATCCTCTATAGCTTGCGCTTTTATTAAGGACTAGATAGCTTAATAAACAGGCACCTTTATAGCCTCCAATGGCCGGGGCACTCACCACCTCCTATGACCCGGACTACAGAAACTGCTTTGTCTCCTCCGTCGCAGATCAGACAGGAAGGGGAGAAGCCCCACCCGGTCACATGGAATGCCTCGCAGGACCGCCCCTGCCTAAAGGAGAAAACATGCCAAATAAGGCTGCGCAAAACTCCTGAAAGTGAACCTGACAGTTCTACACCTTGCCAGAGCCTCATCCTGCACAAAACGCAGCACTGACATAATAAACAATATCATGTATAAACCCCCCTGTTCAATAATCCCCTTACCAGGAATATTAACCCTTGATTCTATAAAGATAAAAGGTGCCACACTGTGACCCTGTCTTCTGTGTTATCATTATGCAATAAAAAATGAAACGATCTTGCCAGAATCAACGCAATGGAACAGGAACACAGTCCTTCAAGTGTGACAGGTCATAGCATCACTCCTGACATGGACTTGAGAGTAGAAAGCAGGCAGCAAAACTCATCAACGCTGATTGCTGTAGGAGCTGTTAATATGAGTCGGGATGGTATCGCAGAACAGACTCTCCCTGCATCTCCGGACTCTAACTTTCACCCAGGCCCTCACTAAAAGGCTGATAGGGCTACTTAAAACTCCCGTCCCATGGCGAAGAGCACAACCCTCCATAAGAGGCCTCTGAATCTTCGGCACCTCTCTGCCACCTCCTGTGATGAAAGACAAAGAATGACTGGGGGATGAGGGGAGTGGGGGAGGTATTTAAGCCTTTGGCTGCGGTGTCTTTGCCTACTCCTGGTGGCCAGGTTCTTAATTCCTAAAAGTAATTAATGAAGCCATGGACTCTCCTCCCCTTTAGATGGAAAATCTATTGCTCATTTGAAGTAAACACTATTGCATTGTGTTGTTATTGGGAATGTGTTAAATACGCAATTCTACTGTATTTAATGGTCCTTTACTTCTGTGCTGTATCATACTGCGGGCCGATTTATTAGTTTGCGGTTAGACATGATCTTTAAACATTGCACAACCATTTCTAGTGAAATGCCTGTGCAATGCCGCCCCCTGCAGATTTTCGGCCAATCGGCCACTAGCAGGGGGTGTCAATCATCCCGATCGTATCTGATTGGGATGATTGCTGTCCGCCACTTCAGAGGTGGCAGATAAGTTAAGGAAGTGCGGTCTTAGGACCGGTGCTTCATTAAACTTATTTTTTTGGGGAGCCGAAACTGCTGCATTCGCAGCATAATAAATCGACCCCTGCAACTGCACAGCAGTGCATTATTCTTTTATTTTCTCTGTGGAGCAGGGATTTTCCTATCATTTTTTTAGTGTTTTAACATTTAGGGCATTATAGTTTTTAATTAAAGGCGATTTGGTGGGAGTCTGGTGTTAGAAAAAAACGGCACTGAAAAGTGCCTTTACATAGCGTTCTATGGGAATTGTGTGTTCCCAGTAAATATATATGTATATTATTATATAAATATATATCTATGTGTTAATATGTGTATATACACTTAGAAACACACACATTACACACACACACATATATATATATATATATATATATATATATATATATATATATATATAGTGCAGACAAGTGAAGAAAAGAACTTGTCTGATGATGGGGTCACTCCCCGAAAATGTTTACACTCAGGATTAAATACACGATTTTGTAGCACGGCGAGTGCTCTCTTTGGACTGACTTATATACGATTGGGTTGATTGATACCCCCTGCTAGCCGCGAATCTGCAGGGGGTGGCATTACACCAGCAGTTCACAATAGCTGCTCGTTCAATAGTGAATGTGGGGAGTGTATGCTGTCCACATTAAGCGATGTCTGTCGGACATGATCCGCAATATCGGATCATGTCCGACAGACATTTGATAAATCGGCCCCATAGACTGCACTCACTGGATTTGTGATTTTTTTATATATTTTGTTATATCATAGACTATGATATAACAAAATAAATAAAAAAAAAATCACAAATCGAGTGAGCACAGTCTATTGGGCCGATTTATTAAAGTGCGGACAGACATGATACAATGTAGCGTATCATGTCCGCTGCACATCGATAAAAGCACAAGCAGTTCTTGTGAACTGCTTGTGCAATGCCGCCCCCTGCAGATTCAAGGCCAATCACCCGCTAGCAGGGTGTGTCAATCTGCCCGATTGTATAGGATCGGGCGAATTGATGTCTGTAGCCTCAGAGCAGACGAACAAGTTATGGAGCAGCATGGGTGTAATGCATCCCAGCAATGCGAACATCATTCTCATTGCTGTTAACTTGTCATACCAGCGCACATTAGCATGCTCTAGTATTACACAGCGGAGCGCTACTTTCATGAAATCTGTAATCTGACATTTAAGTGGGGGAATTTGCTGGACTGGTAGTGCTCCTGCCTGTGCCCTGTCTTTGTTCTATAGCTTAGTCCCATAGCAGTATAGTTTTCATTTTTGTTTATGAATAAATATGTAAAACAAAAATGTTTGTGGCAAGCTGTTGGGCACCGTGCATGCCTATTATACTATAGTTAGTAGAGATATTTGCTATATTATATTATTAGATATATTTTACATATATTAGTAGTATTGCTCATATTACTGAAATAAATGTTGTTGTTACAATGGGGCACAGAGGACTCCTGAATGTTTGCTCTATAGGCTCTGCTTTGTTGTCCATATCTTTTAATTTAGGTCTAATTTTTTTATCAACAATAGATTATCAGTGGCTTTGGTAGGTGTTTATTCCAGTGTTACAACTTGGTGAAGATGGTACAGTCGCCTTTGAAGTTGTGGCTTCCCAAGAATGATCTGAGTCTCCACTGGAGCAGGGAGTCTGGGACATATTGAATAACTTAGCCCATATGATATCCCATGAGCCTCTTCTCACCTGGCAGTGATCACTTGGTTATTAAAATGTATATATGGGGTTTTATTTTAAAGAGGGGCTTCTGGGCTTTAAAATAAGGGGTCTTGGGGGTCTCCAAGCCTTTTTGATGGTCTATTATAAGTGCCTATAGAAGCTTTCATTAAAAAATGTATTAAAATTTTAATAAACAAGGTTGTACATGGTTGTTTTAACATAATATAGAAAAGAAGGGGTTAACCTCTTATAAATTAGTGCCTTTTGGTATATTTCTATAACTGTTACTTGCACAGAGGGGCTCCTATGAGTCTCTGCTCAAATAAATGAACATTTATTCAGGCCAAGTGATCACTATTATTACAGTGAACACCTAGCTAATAAAACTTTTATAGGGTGTGTCTTGTAGGAGTTATAGGAGCTGAGATTGAGGGGGTTTTATAAGCACCTCCCATCCATCTAGCTCCCCTCTTCTATTTAGTGGCGTCACTTACATTCCAGGAATACCACAACTGAGGCCTAACCCTGCGCCACCTCGTAAGCCGCCTAAGACTGCAGGGGGCACCGAGATCAGCTCTAAAAGGGGCCCCCTCTAGGACCAGCGGCCGTCAACCGCCGTAACAGCATTATGTGGATGACGATCACATGTCGTCAGCAGTTAAAGGTTTAACAACCTCAATAAACTTGTAAAGCAGCTTTAGAAAAATAATTAGAACATAGACATTGCATAATAACACATTGCCAAAAAGTAGAATACTCCCCTTTATTACAACATCGCTTGGTATAAAGTACCAAAAGATTGTGGTCATCCCTTTAGACGCTTGTTTTTTATGGAAAATCCTTATTGGATTGTATTGGGTACTTGTAAAGCACGGCTTATCACCTGTAAGGGTCTCAAGGCACTGCTCATTTTATCAACCTCGGAAGAATGAAAGGCTGAGAGGACCCCGGCGGGGATCGAACCTGCAATCCTTGGGTTGCTACAAAGCTCAGCCACAGTGCCTTAGCATGCTGAGCTATTTGTCCGGATTGAGAATGGACTTTTACACATTTGGAGCATAACTTTAAAGGACCACTAAATACAGTAAAATGGCATAATTAACAAGTGTATAATAAAAAAACAATGCAGTAACACTGAGTTTCAAATATGCAGTAGTTTTTTTCTGACAAATGTATTTTTCCCCTTTTGCCGGCCCCCTGTATCATGTGACAGCCATCAGCCAATCGCAAACTAGTATACGTATACCCTGTGAACTTTTGCACATGCTCAGTAGGATCTGGCGCATCAGAAAGCGTGTATATAAAAAGAACGTGCAAACTGCAGGCTCAATCGGAATCATAAAAGTTTAATTTTGACTTTAGTCTCCCTTTAAGCCTACATATTGGCATATTTCTATACATTTGATTGTGCTTAGCATTTATTTGCACAACACTTGTGTTTATTTTTGTACTTTTATTGTCACTATACTCTATCTGCTATTGATGTAACACATGCATTTGCACTATTCACCATGTAGGATACACTTACCAATTTGCTGACCCACTGGCTGAGTTTAGAAGATGTACTGGGCGGTCTAAAGTCCAAAGTTATGTTCTGTAGAAATAAAAAAAGGTTTCAGGACAGTCACCGGACTCCTCAATATCCAGTATTAATTGAAGCACAATCATCTGTATGGTACAGATATAATAATAATAATAATAATAATATATATATATTTTTTTATCATTATGTGTAATAATACATAACTATGTATTTAACCCTTGTAAAAGGATTAAACACATACACTATATGGCCAAAAGTATGTGGACAGATACACTTACTAATTATTGAGTTCATGTGTATCGGACACACCCATTGCTAATAGGGGCATAAAATCTATCACAAAGTCATGATATTCTTCATAGACAAACACTGGCAGTACAGTTGCTCCTAATGAAGACTTCACTGATTTTAAATGTGGCACTGTCATAGGATGCCACCTTTGCCTCATGTCAATTTTAGAAATCTCTGCCCTCCTTGATCTGCCAGGTCAACTGTAAGTGCTATTAATGTGAAGTGGAAGTGTTTAGGAGCAATAATACCCCATTCACGAAGTGGTAGACCATACAAATGCAGGTGACTTTTGCTAAAAATTCACAATTCACTCATTTAACCCCTTACCCCAAAAGGACATATATATATATATATATATATATATATATATATACACACACGTCATGCAGTACTTTACTTTCGCACCTTATGACATATTTATACAGTCGAGCTTCAGGAAGCTCCAGAGCTGGAGTTCCTGATCTCAAGGCATCTGCCTGCATATGGAACTGGAGCACGATTGGTGCACTGGTTCTATATGAAGGCAGAGGTCAGATTGCTACAGACAGTGACACTGTGTGTGTCACCGTCTGTAACTATCATATGCCGGTGCCGGTGGGAAGTGTAGGAGGGAAAACCGGTAGGCGGGTGAGTGGACCAGCAGCAGAGGGGGGAGGTGGGGGGGGGGAGTGGAATGGGCCCTACTCTGTCTTATATAATTAAGGGAGAGGGAGGGATGGAGAGCTACATTACAGAAAAAATTGGGGTGATGAGCCCTAGCTAATAATTGCTGGAGGGGGGGGAGTTAGGGGAACCACTACACTACAGAATAAAAAATGTATGTATAAGTACTGGCAGACAGCTGCCAGTACTAAAGATGGCTGACATTAGTGTCAGGGGGAGGGTTAGAGAGCTAATTGGGGGAATCAATGAGGTTAAGGAGTATCACTATACTGCAGAAAAAAATAAATATGAATATATATATATATATATATTAAAAATATTAATAATAAAAAAAACAACCCTAAACTGCATACTGGTAGACTGACTGTCTGCCAGTGCCTAAGATGGTGGTGACCAATAGGAGTGAGGGAGAGAGGAGAGCTGTTTGGGAGAGATCAGGTAGAGATCAGGAGGTGGGAGATGTCAGGTGGGAAGGGAATCTTTACACTGCAGCTAAAATTAACATTACAAGCTACCTGATTAACCCCTTCACTGCCTGAATAATAGAAGTGTGGCACGCAGCTGCAATAAGCAGCATTCTAATGACCAAAAACCAATGGCAGCCTAGTTTCCATTGAGCTGGTAACGTTTGGTGGTAACTTAAAAAAAATCGCCATAGACTTTAATGCAGATAAATGTTTCTACCACCAGTTTCCAAACTTTATCACCTTAATGGAAATTAGGCCTATGTCTGCTATTTCTGAACAAAGGGGATCCCAGATAAGCTTTTACAACCATTTGTGTTATGATTGCACAAGCGGTATGTAAATAATTTTGTGAAAGACCCAAAGTTTGTGAAAAAGTTAACCATTTTTTTTCTCTATATAGTCACATTTGGTGATGAAATGGTGGCATGAAATAAACAAAAAATGGACCTAGATCAATACCTTGGCTCTATTTCTGTTTAAGGGGACAGGAAAGCCCCAAGTTTACTTTCACGATTCAGACAGAACATACAATTTTAAACAACTTTCCAATGTACTTCTATTATCAAGTTTGCTTCATTATCTTGTTATCCTTTGCTGAAGGAACAGAATTGCACTACTGGCAGCTAGCTGAACACATCTAGTTAGCCAATTAGAAAAGACACATGTGTACAGGCACCAATTAGAAGCTAGCTCCCACTAGTGTAGGATATGTGTTTATTCTTTTTTAACAAGGGATAATAAGAGAATGAAGCACATTTGAAAATAGAAATTAATTTAAAAGTGTCTTAAAATAGCATGCTCTATCTGAATCATGCAAGTTTAATTTTGACTTTCCTATCCCTTTAAATAAAGTGATAACAAAAATGCTAAAAATTCTCCGGTATTTTGGGCGAGTTCTTCTCTGAAACTCGTGAAGGGGTTAAAGGGACATGAAACTCAATTTTCTTTCAGGATTTAGATAGAACATGCAAGTTTAAACAACTTTACAATTTACTTCTATTATCAAAATCACTTTGTTCCCTTGGTATCCTTTGTTGAAGAAACAGCAATGCCCTACTGAGAGCTAGCTGAACACATCTAGTCAGCTAATCACAAGAGACAAAGCTGTGCAGGCAAGAAATCGCCAGCTAGTTCCCACTAGTGTAGAATATGCATATATTATTTTTTTCCAAATGGATATCAAGAGAACAAAGTACATTTAAAAATAGAAGTAAATGTAAGTGTCTTAAAATGACATGCTCCATCTGAATAATGCATGTTTAATTTTGACTTTTGTATCCCTTTAACTAACAGAAAAGTTATGGTACTAAACTAGAGGCAACTATAAGTTAAATTGTAATAAAAATAGGTTTAATTTGTATTTGCTGCAAATGTATATTGATGCCTTGTTAGCCTCACTTTCTCCTGTGAGATTCTCTATCCCAGAGAGCTTCATTATTATCTATGGGAAGCAGCTCTCATTTCTCTGGGACTTTCAGAAGTCAACGTTTTACAAAGAATTAATTGAGTTCTGCCCCTGTAAATCCTGCACAAAGATTTCACTCACAGCCTAAACTTGCAGACATGGAGAAAAATAACAGACAAAAAATATTTTTTTGAGTAATGTAGGTATCTCCCTCACAGCTAGAATCTCACTCAGCAAGATAGACAGCTCTCTAGCTAAAATTCTAGAAATATAAAATTCTTTAGAGACCCTCAGAATACTAACAAGACGTTTTAGATAATCTCGCCACATTAAAAAAACATTATTGTTTTTATTAGGCATGTGCAATTTGGCACTCAAAAAAGACTACGGTCTGCAGCATTTGGCACTGTATATATCCTAGATTATACAAAGATATCCAGCGCCAAAAAGAGGCAAATCACACAGGGACATGAAGCACAAACATTTGCTTTAATGATTCAGATAGAACATACAATTTGAAACAAATATCCATTTTACTTATATTATCAAATTTACTTCAATCACTTATTATCCTTTGATGAAGGAACAGCAAAGACTACTGGGAGTTATCTTAAAGCCCAAGAAAATATGCATATGTGTGCAGCCACCAATGAGCAGTTTCTGAGCCTACATAGGTTTACTTTTCAACAAATATACAAAGAGAACCAGATTAAATAACTGTAATAAACAGATTAGATAACTGTAATAAACAGATTAAATAACTGTGATACATTGGAAAGTAATTTAAATGGCATGCTCTTATCTGAATCATAAGAAAATAAAACATTGGTTTCATGTCCCTTTATTTACTGAAGCATGAAACCAGTAACATACAAGGGAGCATTATCATCTTGCACACGTAGGTGCTGTATCAGACACCATCAGTCAAATGTGCAGTGACTGATGGTGAAACACAAAGTTAATTGAATTGTAAAACTGAGTGAGATTGTCACCAATGGCTTCCAATTAGCAGCACTAAACCACACACATGTAAATGAGTGACTGTATCCGACTAATGTCATTAATGAGACACCTAATGACCCCACTGCAGCCACATACATGACAGATCACCTACCCAGAGACTGCCTGTCACCTACCCAGCTACTGCCTGTCACCTACCCAGCTACTGCCTGTCACCTACCCAGCTACTGCCTGTCACTTACCCAGCTACTGCCTGTCACCTACCCAGCTACTGCCTGTCACTTACCCAGCTACTGCCTGTCACTTACCCAGCTACTGCCTGTCACCTACCCAGCTACTGCCTGTCACCTACCCAGCTACTGCCTGTCACTTACCCAGCTACTGCCTGTCACCTACCCAGCTACTGCCTGTCACCTACCCAGCTACTGCCTGTCACCTACCCAGCTACTGCCTGTCACTTACCCAGCTACTGCCTGTCACCTACCCAGCTACTGCCTGTCACCTACCCAGCTACTGCCTGTCACTTACCCAGCTACTGCCTGTCACCTACCCAGCTACTGCCTGTCACCTACCCAGCTACTGCCTGTCACCTACCCAGCTACTGCCTGTCACTTACCCAGCTACTGCCTGTCACCTACCCAGCTACTGCCTGTCACCTACCCAGCTACTGCCTGTCACCTACCCAGCTACTGCCTGTCACTTACCCAGCTACTGCCTGTCACCTACCCAGCTACTGCCTGTCACCTACCCAGCTACTGCCTGTCACCTACCCAGCTACTGCCTGTCACTTACCCAGCTACTGCCTGTCACCTACCCAGCTACTGCCTGTCACCTACCCAGCTACTGCCTGTCACCTACCCAGCTACTGCCTGTCACCTACCCAGCTACTGCCTGTCACTTACCCAGCTACTGCCTGTCACCTACCCAGCTACTGCCTGTCACCTACCCAGCTACTGCCTGTCACTTACCCAGCTACTGCCTGTCACCTACCCAGCTACTGCCTGTCACCTACCCAGCTACTGCCTGTCACCTACCCAGCTACTGCCTGTCACTTACCCAGCTACTGTCACCTACCCAGCTACTGCCTGTCACCTACCCAGCTACTGCCTGTCACCTACCCAGCTACTGCCTGTCACTTACCCAGCTACTGCCTGTCACCTACCCAGCTACTGCCTGTCACCTACCCAGCTACTGCCTGTCACCTACCCAGCTACTGCCTGTCACCTACCCAGCTACTGCCTGTCACTTACCCAGCTACTGCCTGTCACCTACCCAGCTACTGCCTGTCACCTACCCAGCTACTGCCTGTCACCTACCCAGCTACTGCCTGTCACTTACCCAGCTACTGCCTGTCACCTACCCAGCTACTGCCTGTCACCTACCCAGCTACTGCCTGTCACTTACCCAGCTACAGCCTGACACCTACCCAGCTACTGCCTGTCACCTACCCAGCTACTGCCTGTCACCTACCCAGCTACTGCCTGTCACTTACCCAGCTACTGCCTGTCACCTACCCAGCTACTGCCTGTCACCTACCCAGCTACTGCCTGTCACCTACCCAGCTACTGCCTGTCACTTACCCAGCTACTGCCTGTCACCTACCCAGCTACTGCCTGTCACCTACCCAGCTACTGCCTGTC